>NC_134690.1:175356094-175508594 GCF_050947455.1 Rhinoderma darwinii
GTTCAATCTCGTGAGTATGATTATGACTAGGGTTGTCACGATACCAGAATTTGAACTTCGATACAGATACTTTGTGTAGAATTTCGATACTCTAATCCAAAACGATACTTTGCCAAAAAAAAATAAAGTTCTTCCATTTTCTGATGTGGGGCGCATAGTGTGATGATTTGTGAACCTCCGTGTGCCTCACATTAATAGTAATTAACCCCATCATGTTTCTCAGTCATAATGGACAACATTGGGTTAATGTGTGAGGCACATGATGGGGTTAATTACTATTAATTTGAGGTACATGGAGGTTCAATATTCATAATACCTTGAGGCTAGCATTAAAAAGTGAGAGCATTTTTTATTTTATTTTTTAACCGCGTAAATATCATAAATGACGCTATGAATTTGTTATTATGGTTGCGACGATACCCATTATGTGTATATTTTATGTATTGAGACTTATTTTAATGTTTGTTTATTGTAGAAAATTTATGTGTATTTTTTTAATTTCATTTAACATTACTTTTATTTTTTTTACTTTATTTTTAAACTTTAATGTACTGGCATCTATCTATATGTAGGTACATTAGCCTGTGTACTGATAGTACACAGGCAGTTGTTAGGACATACCTAAGTATGCCCTAACAGGAAATATGGTCAGACAGCCCTGGGGTCCTTCAATGGACCCTGGGCTGTCTGCCCATATATGGTATGTCCCTCGATCGCGATCCAAAGTTTCATCCCCCTTCTCCTTTTCCCCTTGAATGCTGCAGTCAGCTTTGATCCGCAGCATTCAGAAGAATAGAGGCGGAGATTAGGTTTCTCTGATCTCCGTCGTTGGGGCGGGGCTGCGGCTGTGTAATATAGCCATTGCCCAGTTTTTGTCGTGGGTTTTCCCCATTATATTCAAATGGGGAGGTAAAACCTGCAACAAAATAGCACATGTTCCTTTTTTTTGCCGTGGAAAGGCTGCAAAAATCGCCACGCTGAAAAAAAAAAAAGCTTATATTTACCCAGAATTTTGTGCTTCTTTGAACAGGCCCGCTTCCAGGGATGACGTTTTATCCCATGTGACCACTGCAGCCAATCACTGGCTGCAGCGGCCACATAGGATGAAACGTCATCCCAGGAGGATGTCCTGCAGGACAAAAGAGGGACGCGTCGCAATGGCTACGTAAGTATCTAACTTTTTTTTTTATGAGCAGTTTTCCATAGGGGACATTCCGTCTGAAAAACTGAACCACCATTTGGTGTGGCTTTTCGGCCAGAATTCGCTGCAGCGCTCAGGGCGGATACGCTGTGTGCTTTTATGCAGCATATCTGCTGTGTGAACATAGCCTAACAAGTACAGAGTAGACAATAAAATTGCGCCCTAGGACAGTGTTATATATATATATATATATATATATATATATATATATATATATATATATATAAAACAGAGATCTTGCTGCACTCAAAGTGGTGAAAACAAAGTGGTTTATTCAGCCAACAAACAGCGACGTTTCAAGGTCCTATTGTTGGACAGAAACGTCGCTGTTTGTTGGCTGAATAAACCACTTTGTTTTCACCACTTTGAGTGCTGCAAGATCTCTGTTTTTTATACTACCTAGTCCTTGGATCTGGATTGCTTGCTTGGCACCTGTGCATCTTCTCTAGTGAGTGTTGCTGTTTTCTTTTGTTGCTATATATATATATATATATATACTTGAGAGAGGCCCCATGGAGTAGGGCTGAATCGTCGCATTTGGTGAATAAATCTACTTTTTTCACCATCAAGGTGTTCTGTCTCATATTTTGAAAGGATTTACCATATATATATATATATATATATATACCAAAAAGACAAAAGAGCAAGTAACAGCACCAGGACTTCAGCGTTGGGGAGATGTTGGTTTAATTCACCACCAGGTGGAAGAATGAGCAACGTTTCGGTTCACACCTGAACCTTTCTCAAGCGTGTGAACCGAAACGTTGTCTTTTTGGTATTCTAATCTAAGGAATTGATTCGTCCTTCCACTGGTAACGTGCACATGGCCTGATGTTCAGTTTGCATTGAGTGCTGTGTTTTCCTCTACTTTATATATATATATATATATATATATATATATTTCATAAAGAAGTAAATTTCAAATGACAAAAGTGATATTTGCATTTTAGATTTAATATCGAGTGTGTGTCTCGGATATTATATTTCAAATATCTGATACTAAAGCAAGTTTTCTGGTTTTATGTAAAGCAGCAAGCAGATGCAAAACAGCACGGAATACAATATAAAAGGAATCTGTGCTAAACTGTTAATGTTGCATCTGTCAACAAACTGTAGACTGATTCCAGTAGCAAACCGTATAAATCTAATACATATGTATTTACGTGTGTGTGTGTGTGTGTGTGTGTGTGTGTGTGTGTGTGTGTGTGTGTGTTCAAAAATTATGTTCAAAGGAAAAACTTTGTTTTAATGTTATGTACTTCTGATGAATGACGATCCTCATTCTTTTTTTCTTTTGCTCTCTTTGCTGACTTTTTTTGGACAAGGTCAATTTCAATGAGCGTATAGTTATTTATGGGTCTGTTGCTAATACTGCTAAAAATAATTGCCACTGTTCTCTGGGCTACCAGCTCATATGCGAATATATATTATATCTACTATACTTTCTTTACAGCCTCTAGTAAGTAATAAATACAATAACTTCTCTCCTCACTGATAAGGGTCAAAATAAATAGAAGATTTGTCTCAATCAGTTTATCATATAGACGTGCAATTTATTATTGCAGATGTAAATGTGATAAGTATGCTTGATACTCAGTATATAATCATCTGTCAACCAGATAGTGCTTTAAAATATTTTATTTAGTCTCTCAACCATTAATGTTTCAAATGTCACCTGGCTCTTTGACATGTGAAAATGTGTATTTATATTGGGGCCTAACCTTGCATGCTATTTTGAAAGATTGTATTCCTTAATATTCAGCATTATGATTTCTCATCTCATGTAGATACTGGATTGTGTAAGTTGTTTACGTATTTGATACAGAATACTGCAAATATGACAGGATATAATGCTATAAAAAAGATTTATCCAAACCCATAATGGATAAAGCTGTTCTCCAGCGTAGAAATAATATTACTCAAACTGATTTAGTGTCTCTTTGCATGTAAATGAATAATAACTTTGTATGAAGTGACTATCCAAGAGTTGTCCAGTTTGGATAATCCAATATCATTGTGTAAATCCATTGTATCCATTGGTCTTGTGGGTCCAAGAGTCAGGCTGGATTGTGCTCTCAGGCATATGTATTAAATAAGTGTCTCGAGGAAAACCTCGCTCTATTAGGCTAGTTTCACACGAGCGTGGGGACACTCGGATGGGAAAAAAGTGATGTTTTTCACGTCCGAGGTGCCCCTGTGCGGGTCCCATTTTCACGGATCCCCATAGACTTGAGCCTATGAAATCCATGAAAACGGAAAAAAATAGGACAGGTTCTATTTGTCAACGGACCCATCACGAGTGTAAACGGCCCCATTGAAAAACATGCGTCCGTGTGAATAAGACCTTCGATTAATATGCATCTTGTGCTATGTAGAAAGCTAAAACACTTAACCATGTAATGTGCAGAAAACACTTCAAACCGGCAGTAGAATATTTGGCTGATTAAAGTATCCACCGTTCTACACGTTTTTAAGCCCAGCTCTCATTTTTTAAAGTTGTTGTATCCTTAAAGAGTAACTAAACTTTCAGAAAACTTCTGACATGTCACAGCGACATGTCAGAAGTTTTGATCGGTGGGGGTCCGAGCACTGAGACTCCCACTCATCGCTAAAACGAATCGTCAGAAGAGCTCGGGTGAGCGCTGTGCCACTTTGTTTCTGATCAGCATTTCTTGGAAAGCCAAGCAGTTGGTGTAGAATTTCTATTGAGCCTGTCCACCAACTCCTCGGCTTTCCGAGAAAAGTAGATCAGAAACCAAGCGGCTTAGCGCTCACCGAGTGCTTCTGCCGCTTCGTTTTAGCGATTGGTGGGGGACTCAGTACTCGGACCCCCACCGATCAAAACTTCTGACATGTCACTATGACATGTCAGAAGTTTTCTGAAAGTTTAGTTACCCTTTAGGGCCAGTTCACACATTGCGTAAATACTGCGCGTTGATTAGCGCTCATTTGCTCCTTTCACAAGGAACAATGATTGTTTATGTATGGGGACAAGTGATCGTTAATATGACCGCTCGCCCCCATGCCTTTGCATCATGTCGGCAAGACCCCTCTCTCTGTTTACACATCTGCCCACAACAATAAAATGTATTGCTGCATAAAAGATGCGATCAGCATATTAACGAGTGTTTCTTCATTCATCGTCTGATCGTTGCCCTGTTTGCACAGGGCAATGATTGGGAATGAGTGTTCATATGATTTGCCCGATCATTGGCCCGTGTAAAAGGGCCTTTTGGTTTTAAACCCTGATGATAATGATAAATCAGAAAAGAGGACATACAGTCTTAGACAATTGCGTACAAAAGATGCATGATATTTGTTTCTTCTGCAGTAAGGATAAAGTTAAGGCATCATTCACATGAACATATTTTTGTTCTACAGTAAATATGGGTCCTTGGTCACATGTATTCGACCCCTATTGCACCAGTATTTGCGGACCCGTGCCCGTAAATAGGGGTCTGGTGTCATCCGTATTCTACCCGTATTTACGGGCACGTTTTCGCTGCAAAATTGCACTGCACTAATCGGCAGCCCTTCTCTCTATCAGTGCAGGGTAGAGCGAAGGGACAGCCCTTTCCAAAGTAAAAGAAATTCATACTTACCCAGCCGTTGTCTTGGTGACGCGTCCCTCTCTTGACATCCAGTCCGACCTCCCTGGATGACGCGGTAGTCCATGTGACCGCTGCAACCGGTGATTGGCCTGTGATTGACTGCAGCGGTCACATGGGATGAAACGTCATCCCGGGAGGCCAGACTGGAGGAAGAAGAAGAAGAGTAGTTCTGGGTAATTTAACTTTTAATACTATTAACTCCAGCGGTAGTCACTGTCCCGGGTGCTGAGAGTTACTGTTACAGTTCACTGTCCAGGGTACTGAAAGAGTTACTATCCCCTGACGTCGCCTAGCAACGCTCCCATAATTACGGGTGCACACACGTAGCCACCCGTAATTACGGGAGCCCCATAGACTTCTAAATAGGACATGTTATATATTTTTTACGAGAATGTGCCCGTGGCCAATAGAAGTCTATGGGCCTGTAATTACGGGCCGGAATTACGGCTCGTAATTACTGGCGTTTTTACGTTCGTGTGCATGAGGCTGAAGACTGAGTTCACACTTGCGTTGGTGTGTTTCATTGTTTTTTCTTCATCACAGGAGCAGAACAAGGGAATAACGAAACCAACGGTTCCGCCGCACAACGAACACTGCCGTCGGCCGGCTGGTACTGTCTGCTTTCCGTCGGGGTGTCCGTGATTTTACCGGAGACAATAGTGCATCATGCTGTGCTAAAGTCTCCAGTGATCTCGGCCAGATCTATGACAAGGAAACTTAACGGAGCCTCCAACGCAGATGTGAATAAGTTCTAATAGACATTTGCTTTGTGCCTCAAACTAGGCTCTCCACCCCAGGCCAAAAAATGATATATTAAGTATTTAATGAGATCATGCCTTCCTGAACAAGGGCTCCAACATGGTACTAACAGTAATTCAGGTGTGCTCTTAGCAATGGCTTTATATGTTTGACACATAACTGCCTAAAGGCAATTATATTATATTGTTCTATTTAATTGAATTTCATAGTGTACAAACAAACTCTCTATGAAGTAAGAAATATCTTCTGTGATTTAAGGTAGAACACGGGTATCGGTTTCATTTATTGTTTATTATAGTGCAATATCAGAGCATTACATATTATTGAAAAACACTCAGCCACTCACTGTATATTAAGAAGAATGAACTTACTTGTCATTTCTAACAACTCGCTAGGCTGAAAATCAATAGCTACTTAAATAGCAGCCTTGGGATATGATTTATATCAGACTACTGTATGTATTTATGCTCTTTTAAGGGTAATTCAATTATGGTGACATTTTAATTTTGCAAATAAAAGTAATAAACAACTTTAATCCAGGTATGTTTTTTTACATTATTTGGGAAGTTCATACGGTACATCTGTATAGTGTGTAACTTTAAACAAACAATGCTCATTAAAGTACAACCATCTGTAGCTGAGCTGGACAATAATAAGAATCTACCGCTAGCCCTCAAAGCTAGGTCCAATAGACTTAGATGATAGGACTGCTCTCTTGCAAAAGTGGGAAAACTGCTTCTTCATGGCCCTCTTCATAGCAGCGGTATAGCGAAGCATTATTTTACCCTGGGGAAAGATCTTGTGGGACTATCTAACTTTTGCTGAGGATTGAAAAAAGAAAATTGCTTCAGTATCCACCGCACGCCACATGTAAATATCTTTGGTCCCTTAGTAGATAACCAAAGTCAGGCTCTACAAAAAAAAAATTCCCATACTGAAAATTTAAGAGCTGTTCGTAAGGAGGATCAAGGGAAAAAAGTTTATTTAGTCATTTGCACACTAACCGCAATCATTTGTAATGCGCTTTATTCACAATAGACTCAAAACAAAGAAACCGAATGATCTGTTTAATTGCAACTTAATGATATCCTTTGTAAAACAGATTCTGGACTAGGGGGAAGTAGGTAAGGCACCCATTCAAGGCACAGCAGGTAAAGGGCACTTCTAAGGCACAATGGATAATAGTGGTGGTCTGGGGCACAGTCTGACCGTGACTTGGCTTTTGTAGAGTGTAGGCACTAGCAGTTGTTCATATTTGCAGCGGTCAGCACTTACCCACTTCTGAAAGGATGGACTGATTGGTAGAGGGCATCATGTGGCTGACAGGAGGCTTTGCCAATTAGGTCTTCATTCAGCAATAGGGATGCATTAATTGTGATGAATATGAACAACTACTGTCACAAACCGCCTGCACACTTTCTGAAATAGCTGTGGTGACAGATCTTTTCTTGCTCCACATCCTTTCATCCTATGCCTGTTTCACATATAGCTCTTTTATGTGTGTGACCTACGCCAATGTATTCATATGTGGATACACTTAGGTGGACATCCTCCAATTTACCAGTTTGGTGTTACGGTGCCAGTATATATTTTTTTTAGTTTTTCTTTCTTC
This sequence comes from Rhinoderma darwinii, assembly GCF_050947455.1. Classification (NCBI taxonomy): domain Eukaryota; kingdom Metazoa; phylum Chordata; class Amphibia; order Anura; family Rhinodermatidae; genus Rhinoderma; species Rhinoderma darwinii. The sequence continues at coordinate 175,363,278 of NC_134690.1, forward strand.
CCTAGAATAGGCAGCATCTGTAATATTCACATTGAAAATTGTGGATCAACATATATATATATATATATATATATATATATTTGTGAAGGTACATCTTTACCTATATGGGCTGTACTGCTTTAAGGTAGTTTGGTCAGTAATTAAATATTTCATTGTTGCACAATATTGACGAGAAGCAAACTGAACCTAAAAATCGTTTTACCAAAGAAGGATGCTTTGCAGAAATACTAAATTTTCAATTAATAAAAGATGTTAAAACAGAAGGCATAAAGGCGCCCAATAAAGGTCTTTAACTTTCACTAATTTGACCTAAGATGTAGTGCAGCATCCATAAAAATCTATGGGGCCACACTATACCTCCATATTACTTTTGATTTCAAATTAATTATATAGAAGAAAAAATTGTGGCCTGCTTTATTGAATGCTGTATTAGAGCGGTATTCTTCCCAAGAACATTGCTTCTAGGTGAGAGGATCTCCATACGCCGGCAACTTTCTCTACATGTTGACAATAGATGGCACACGCCATACATGGCCCATATATGCAGCTCTGTCGTTTGTATTACGCCTAAGTTTTTGCTTTACTAGGCACCTTTTGGGTATGAACACACTGGGCGAATACGCTGCGTAAAAGTACACAGCGTATCCGCCCTGGAACCCGTGGGGAATTAAGTCTGAAAAACCGCACCAAATTTTGGTGCCGTTTTTCAGGCGGAATGTCAACTGCAGAAATCCTGCAGGAACAAAAAAAAAGTTTATACTTACCCCGGCCATAGTCATGGCAATGCGTTTCTCTCTTCAGAGCGTAGCCCGGCTACCTTTGTTTTGGTGCGGAAGGGATGAGGCGTCATACCAGGAGGCCGGGCAGCGCTCTGAAGAGAGGATCGCGTCACTGGAGCTATGGCAAGGGGTATGTTTTTAAGCTTTTTTTTTTTTAATTAAATTTAAATTAAAAATTGCTTTTTTATTTTTCTACTCACTTGCGATTTTTGCAGTGGAATTGCAGTATTTCTGCCACAAAAGTCGCAACACTTGCCTCTTCATTGTGGGTTTTACCTCCCCATTTAATTCAATGGGGATAACCCGCAACAGAAGAGCAGTAATTCAGCAGAATAAATTGACATGCTGCGTCTTAAAAAACACACCGCAGGTCAATCTATGAACGTTTTTTCGTCTGATTTTTATGCTATGTGTGGATGAGATTTGTTTAAATCTCATCCCCTCTGCTGCTACTGTACTACGCTGTGGATTTCCTGCACTGAAATCGATTGTGAAAAATCTGCAGTGTTTACGCCTAGTGTGTTCCTACCGCTTAAGTTATAGAAGCTGATTGATCCTTGGATTTATCATTAGTAGTAGCAGGAGAAACATATCACGTTGGTATTTAGATTACGCTAACCTGTTTGGCTGACTTTTATTCTTTGTTTATTACAGGTGATTTGGTGGAACTTTAATTTAGAACAGTGTAATATACAGTGAAGGAAATAAGTATTTGATCCCTTGCTGATTTTGTAAGTTTGCCAACTGTCAAATACGTGAACAGTATAGAATTTTTAGGCTAGGTTAATTTTACCAGATAGATTACATTAAAAAAAAAACAGAAAATCACATTGTCAAAATTATATATATTTATTTGCATTGTGCACAGAGAAATAAGTATTTGATCCCTTTGGCAAACAAGACCTAATACTTGGTGGCAAAACCCTTGTTGGCAAGCACAGCAGTCAGACATTTTTTGTAGTTGATGATGAGGTTTGCACACATGTTAGATGGAATTTTGGCCCACTCCTCTTTGCAGATCATCTGTAAATCATTACGATTTCGAGGCTGTCGTTTGGCAACTCGGATCTTCAGCTCCCTCCATAAGTTTTCGATGGGATTAAGGTCTGGAGACTGGCTAGGCCACTCCATGACCTTAATGTGCTTCTTTTTGAGCCACTCCTTTGTTGCCTTGGCTGTATGTTTTGGGTCATTGTCGTGCTGGAAGACCCAGCCACGAGCCATTTTTAATGTCCTGGTGGAGGGAAGGAGGTTGTCACTCAGGATTTGAAGGTACATGGCTCCATCCATTCTCCCATTGATGCGGTGAAGTAGTCCTGTGCCCTTAGCAGAGAAACACCCCCAAAACATAATGTTTCCACCTCCATGCTTGACAGTGGGGACGGTGTTCTTTGGGTCATAGGCAGCATTTCTCTTCCTCCAAACACGGCGAGTTGAGTTAATGCCAAAGAGCTCAATTTTAGTCTCATCTGACCACAGCACCTTCTCCCAATCACTCTCAGAATCATCCAGATGTTCATTTGCAAACTTCAGACGGGCCTGTACATGTGCCTACTTGAGCAGGGGGACCTTGCGGGCACTGCAGGATTTTAATTCATTACGGCGTAATGTGTTACCAATGGTTTTCTTGGTGACTGTGGTCCCAGCTGCCTTGAGATCATTAACAAGTTCCCCCCGTGTAGTTTTCAGCTGAGCTCTCACCTTCCTCAGGATCAAGGATACCCCACGAGGTGAGATTTTGCATGGAGCCCCAGATCGATGTCGATTGACAGTCATTTTGTATGTCTTCCATTTTCTTACTATTGCACCAACAGTTGTCTGCTTCTCACCCAGCGTCTTACTTATGGTTTTGTAGCCCATTCCAGCCTTGTGCAGGTCTATGATCTTGTCCCTGACATCCTTAGAAAGCTCTTTGGTCTTGCCCATGTTGTAGAGGTTAGAGTCAGACTGATTAATTGAGTCTGTGGACAGGAGTCTTTTATACAGGTGACCATTTAAGACAGCTGTCTTTAATGCAGGCACCAAGTTGATTTGGAGCGTGTAACTGGTCTGGAGGAGGCTGAACTCTTAATGGTTGGTAGGGGATCAAATACTTATTTCTCTGTGCACAATGCAAATAAATATATATAATTTTGACAATGTGATTTTCAGTTTTTTTTTTAAATATAATCTATCTTTCACTGGTAAAATTAACCTAGCCTAAAAATTCTAGACTGTTCATGTCTTTGATAGTGGGCAAACTTACAAAATCAGCAAGGGATCAAATACTTATTTCCTTCACTGTATAGTATTATGTTACGTATTGACTGTATTTTCGAAATTATACATGGAATGATAAACCATTTAATTTGCTTACCAGCAGATATTGCAATGTAATATAATTACCCATTAATCCAAAATAATTACTTATTACTTAAGTGAGCAAAGGCCAATTTATATTGCATGCCCTGTTTAGGATTCTAGCGAAGCACCGGCTGGTGTCATATATTATAACTGATCTACCTTATAGCCCTCTTTGAGTTGCAAATATCTGTCATGAATGAGATATTGTACTGAAAACTTTCCCACTGGTACTGTGCAGAATGTATAATTTAAGAGTTCTTGTATGGCCAGTCACATGATATTACAGTCACGCTGCTTCATAAAACCCAATTCAAAGCGTTTGAAAACCTGAGACGCTGAAACACAGAGGTGCTGAGAGAACATAAATAACTTTTTTAGGACTTTCTCAGTATTTCATTTAAAAAATATTTTGCACTGCCCTTCCTTACCCAATATATTATTGAAATGATCAAAATAGATTGGCTTGTGTTCAGCGAAAATGTTGTGCTTACAATGTATATTCTGATGCATTCTTACATATTGCTGTAGGCAGATCTAGGATATTTTGCTTGCATTTTTCTCGGCAATACTAATGACGTTGTTATGAATAACCTTCTGCAACTCCTCGGAGGTTACAAGCTGTGATAAGCATTCTTAACCAGGCTGATAATGACTTATCCAGTTTTTAAGACCTAAGGAGCAGCTCCACTTCTACTGAGATCTGTTGTGCCATTTACTCCTGATCATTAGATGACAAGCTGTCATTTTCTTAACAACTGTTATTAATAAGTGGCAGTTTGCTGTCAGATTCAGAGGAACAACTTTCAGACTTTTAAATGACACGCAGCCAAACTGTGTAAAAGTGGATTTATGCTTCAAAATGTTATATTGACATTACTGCTGTTTTTAATAAAGTCATGAAAATGAAGAAGTATTTAGATGGATAGATGATGATCAGCTTCCTCGTGCTTACCCTTGGACAGATAAAGTCAGAGACAAGTCATGACCTAATAATCCAAAGGGAAAGAAATACAGCAAAGGAGTCATTGGATTCCAATAAAATAATTATTCAAAAATATTAAAATACAAATAAAATGGCAGCAAATGTCCTACATGTTTCAGACCTGTGGGGTCCTGAGTCATAGCCATTATTATGTAAATTGGGATTTTACTGCTATTAAAACTAAACGGTTTGTTAAAACTAAACCGAATAGTGAGGTTTCTATTAGATTTCAAGGCAAAAATAAATGCATTGTTAAATAACAACCACGTTTATACAAATTTGTATCAAACAAGATTTTCTGTTGAAATTGCATAAAATTCAACTTTCTCTCAGTCAACCAGATGTTTACTTAGGCTAAGTTCACACTACCGTCATCTTCTGTTTAGCTCTCTTTCGTCAGAGGAAGAGATGACCAACAGATTGAACGGAAAGCATCTCTTCCGTTTAAATTTCCATTGATATTTAATGGTAATTCTTTTGTTTCGGTTACATTCCATTTGACTCCGATCACTAGGTTTCCATTTTTTTTCAGTCTGCAGCACTTTTGCTTCGTTGAAAAAATGGAAACCTAGCAAAATGGAGACCAAGGTACCTTTTGTTGTTTTAGCTATCTTACATTGGTTTGCTGCCAAAAACAACATATATTTTCAAGATGACATTTAGGCAGTCTTATTCTGACTCACAGGCCAGAAGTAGGTCATAAACATACTGCAACAGCTGGGTTCCAGTAGCGGCTGGGGTCCAGCCTTGCAATACTGCAGCATACGGTATTGCTTGACGGCATGTGTAAAAGCAAAAACAACAACTGTAATTCTTCATCTAGTGAAACAGAGCGCAAAACGTCTGCCAGGCCAACCACTGCAACGCAACAAGCCATGTGTGGGAGTACATACATTTTTCAAATGTTTCATTTGTGTCTCACTTTTTATTAGTCTCTAAACAATCATAGGGTGGGGCAGAATTTTCAATATCTGTATTTTAATTGTCTTACTTTTACAACCAGCGGAAGCAATGTAGCGCAACCACTGGGGAAGACCTCATCCCTGTCGCTACATTTCCATCAGTCCACACTTTGTAACGTTGTAATCTATCATTTATGCAGACGGTCCTTGTTGTTATATTTCACTTGAGAGAGATCAGCATTTCACATTCCTCCACAATCCCCCCCCCTCCTTTCACACAACTCCCCCTACTTCAGACCAATGCTTTGCTGGAAGAAATTAAGACTCTGCCATATTTATGAATCTAAAACCTGACTTTACACGGCTAACTAAAAACAATGCTATACTGTGGCCACTGATCTCATCAATCTGTCAGCCATGCAATACCTGCTCAATTTGTAAGCTTTGCTGTCCTTAGTCCATTCTCCTTTGCACCAGTCTGCTTCTCAGACTCTTCTTCGACATACGCACACTCTGGTCACATGCCTGCAGTTAAACATTCACATTAGTCATCATCATCATCCCTTCATTGCACCACGCACCCAATAATCACTTGCTCTGCCACTTTAAGCCACGTACTTTGCTTTTTACAGTTAACTCATGATCATTCACAGTCCTTTGTTCATCTCTCCACAAACCAGTTAACATCCAAACGACGATCTTTCAACATGCCGGCCTTTCTAAGCATTCTTTCACAGTTTGTTATAGTGTCCTTGCCCTCCCTGCTTGTCACAATTTCTTTGGCTGTATACCACTGGGTTCCCCCTGTTACTCTGCCCTCTGAGTTCCCCATGATCAGGACTTAACCACAGAAGTCCTTACGGTACTACCGGATATTACCTCAGAATATCCAACTCTTCTGTCCCAGACTATGCTACAAACGTGCAGTCTGTCTATACGAAGAGTTCTCTGCCTCTGCCGTCAGTCCGTCTACACCGGGCAGTTGTGTTCGTGGTCTGTCCCTGACTCTCTACTACCAACGGACAGTCTGTCCACTCCAGACAGTCTGGGACCCACAAGCATCTGTGTCACCCCACGGACACCTGTAGTACCTCGCCAAGTTAGGCGTCCCTGACAGTCAACCGCTGAGCCGACCTGGCACTCAACTCTCTCAGAACAAGCGGGCAACATGGTAACCTTTCCTTTTGATCTTTAACGATTTTACGCAACAGCCAAATAATAAATTACATAAACAACAGACCTATAACAATACAACCAAAAGCCAACAGCCACCAATTAATTGGAGGTTCATTCTACAAAGCCTTTATCTTCTCCACCTTCACACACAGACAGCTGGACCACACTCAACAGGCACATTACCGGACCTCTGAATTTAGGTTTCTTTATCAGTACAATGTTTTTCAACTTTCCAAGCTGTAATCCCTGAACAATTTCAAAAACTTTTCACATATATGTTAAAACACCACCAATGGCTGACAAGCAGTATACTGAATTTAACCCCTTAACGCTCAGTGACGTACTATTACGTCATGGAAAGCGCCCTGTTCGCGCTCCATGACGGAATAGTACGTCTCGGGAGTAACGGCCGTTTCGGCCGTCCTCCCGACACATACAGGAGCTGTGACAGCTGCTGTCTCGTACAGCAGCTGTCACAGCTCCTACAGCGGGGACCAATCACTGTGTCCCCGCTGATTAACCCCTGAAAAGCCGTGTTCAATATCGATCACGGATTTTTAGGGGTTAAGCTGCCATCGCCGGCCTGCTACACGATAGCGGCCGGCGATGGGGACTATGGCAACCGGACACCAAACAATGGCGTCCGGCTATGCCATCGACGGAAGCCTAGTGGGTCCTGACGAAGTCAGGACCCACTATGCTTTCTGTCAGTGAGTAGCTGACAGTTCTAATACACTGCACTACGCACGTAGTGCAGTGTATTAGAATAGCGATCAGGGCTTCCTGCCCTCAAGTTCCCTAGTGGGACAAAGTAAAAAAGTTAAAAAAAGATGTGTAAAAATAAGAAAATAAAAGATTTAAAAGTAATAAAAGTAAAAATCCCCCCTTTTCCCTTATCAGTCCTTTATTATTAATAAAAATATATAAACAAACAAATAAACGATACATAATTGGTATCGCCGCGTCCGTAACGGCCTGAACTACAAAATTTTATTATTTATCCCGCGCGGTGAACTCCGTAAAATAATAATAAACCGTCCCAGAATCCCAATTGTTTGGTCACTTCACTTCGCAAAAAATGGAATAAAAAGAGATCAAAAAGTCGCATGTACCGAAAAATGGTAGTGATGGAAACTACAGTTCGTTACGCAAAAAATAAGTCCTCGCAGGGCTTTATTGATGGAAAAAAACAAAACGTTATGGCTCTTAGAATATGGTAACACAAAAAGTGAATGATTTTTTACAAAACGTATTTTATTGTGCAAACGCCATAAGACATAAAAAAAAACTATAAACCTCTGGTATCACCGTAATCGTATCGCCCCGCAGAATAAAGTGAATATGTCATTTATAGCGCACAGTGAACGCTGTAAAAAAAAAAACAATAGTAGAATTGCTGTTTTTTTAGTCACTGCGCCACTTAAAAATAGAATAAAAACTGATCAAAAAGTCGCATGCACCCTGTAAAAGGGCTATATATAATAATATATAAATATAATATATATATATATATATATATATATATATATATATATGCTCACTTACTTACTACACACTCACGTGTGTACAAGGGCTGGTATAATAGCTGGGTTTCACCTACTTGGTCACCCACTATTACTACCGCCTTTATAATCAGGGTCACTAGGGTTATGCCTAGTTCCCCTACCTTTTCCTTATACTAACGTCTAGTTGCTTTGCTTTGCTTCTACGGAATAGGACCGTACAATAAATACAATTGTATAGTAAATAAAGGGTAATATTTATTACTAACAATAATCACACTTACATATAAAATACACCAAACTAAACACAGAACACAGTAACTGATCACAGTATAGTATCAGTATACCCCAATACACATAACACGTTAATATATACTGAGTATACTCACACTATACGTAGTACAGTATAAACACGGTATCCTATGTTATGCCTCCACCCATATACCTAAACATACATATGAATACAGTTACGTTACAATCCAATACACGCTCACTATTTCTGTATCACTCCCACTATTTCTGTATAACTCCCTCCTAATATAACTTTCCCTATACTCTAAGGGTTAATAGCAAGGGTTACCAGGGACAGCATGAGGATAAAGGGTTAACTCAGGAAAGGGTTAAAGTAAGGAGGGGGAGAACATAACGTGTAGCTGCTGCTACACGTGGATACTTAGCAGTCCATGTGGTCTCTGAGGAAGAGGAGACCCTTAGTGGTGCCAGGTAGCAGGAACAAAAGAGAGCGAGCTTTGGGAACGTTTATCCTTTTAAACATCCCCGTGCACACCTGTGTGACCTCACAGGCTCATGCACGTGAAAGGGAGGGGCCTGGGCCTCATGGAATACCATTATCTAGTAGGTGAATGGGTATACACCTTTCTGGAGGGACAAATCTATATATATCTACACTCACATGTATATAGATATAAATGTATAAAACACTTCCCTTTACACACCCCAAGAAAACTACAATGTATTCCTCAAGGGGTCTAGTTTCCAAAATGCTGTCACTTTTGGGGGTTTTCCACTGTTTTGGCAGCACAAGACCTCTTCAAACCGAACATGGTGCCTAATAAAAAGGAGGGCTCAAAATCCACTAGGTGCTCCTTTGCTTCGGAGGCCGGTGCTTCAGTCGATTAGCGCACTAGGGCCACATGTGGGATATTTCTCAAAACTGCAGAATCTGGGCAATACGTATTAAGTTGCGTTTCTCTGGTAAAACCTTTTGTGTTATAAAAAAAAGTTGTATAAAAAGGATTTTCTGACAAAAAAAAAAGTAGATTTCACCTCTACTTTGCTCAAAATACCTGTGAAACACCTAAGGGGTTCATAAACTTTCTAAATGCTGTTGTGAATACTTTGAGGGGTCTAGTTTCTAAAATGGGGTGTTTGATTGGGGTTTCTAATATATGGGCCCCTCAAAGCAACTTCAGAACTGAACTGGAACCTAAAAAAATAAATAAATTAGGCAATACTTTGCTTCTTACATTATACTGATAATGAGCTGTGCCCACCCCGAGATGACCCCAGTTTTGACCGTTTGTATAAATGGAGACCCCTATTAGACCGTTTCAGTGCTCCTTTTTCCCAAGCATACACCCCCGAGAAGTGTATTTCTATTGATGAGTCCTTGGTACATTTTAAAGGGCGGGTTCAATTCTGCCAGTACCTGCCGGGTAAGAGGGCAAGGTATGGCGTAAAGATGTATAAGCTGTGCGAGAGTGCATCAGGGTATACCTACAAATTTAGGATATATGAAAGGGGACACCAGTATTCAGCCCCCAGAATGCCCCCCCCCCTTACTGGGAGTTAATGCAAAAATTGTGTGGGATTTGGTGCACCCACTGCTGGACCAGGGTTACCACCTCTACCTGGATAATTTTTATACCAGCGTCCCACTCTTCAACTGCCTCACTCCCAGAAGTCCTGCAGCATGCGGCACTGCTAGAAGAAATCTGAGAGGCCTCCCTAAGACTCTGCAGGGCAAACGCTCAGAAGGGGTGAGAGCAGGGCATAATCTAGCAGCAACATATTGTGTGTCAAGTACAAGGACAAGAGAGATGTCACACCAGTACCCATGTACCTGTACGAGGTACCAGTACAGAGACACCCAAACCAGACTGCATCCTGGACTACTATAGGTACATGAGAGGGGTGGACTTGTCAGATCAAGCCCTGAAGCCCTACAGCGCTATGCGGTGTGGTATAAGAAGCTGGCCGGGCACATCATACAGATGGCATTGTACAATGCGTACGTGCTACATCGATGTACAGGCCAGACGGGAACGTTCCTGAAATTTCAAGAGGTGGTTATCAAGAAACTAATTTTTATGGACCAAGAAGGGGGGGGGCACCCAGTACTTCTGGAGGCGAGGCCACACGCATCGTACCAGGGCAACACTTTCCAGGAGAACTTCCCCAAACTGTCAAGAAAGGAAAAAGTCAAGAGGTGCAAAGTCTGCTATAAGAGGGGGATAAGGAAGGACACAATATATCAATGTGACACGTGTCCCGAAAAACTAAGGCTCCGTATGAAAGAGAGCTTCAAAATGTATCATACATCCCATGATTTTTAATCTGCCCCAGTTTTACTTACCCTGATGCACTCCGCACAGCTTATCCCCCCTCGTCTTTCCCCTCTAAGCCCTGCTGCGTGCCTAGGCAGCTGATTACAGCCACATGTAGGGTATTGACGTACCCGTGAGAACCCACATTACTGTTTATGGGGTGTATGTCTCCGGTCAAAATGCTCACTACACCTCTAGATGAATTCCTCAAGGGTGTAGTTTTTAAAACGGGGTCACTTCTTGGGGGTTTCAACTGTACTGGTACCTCAGGGGCTTCTGCATACATGACTTTGCACCAAAAAATCCCCAGTAGGCCAAATGGTGGTCCTTTCCTTCTGAGCCCTCCCATGGGCCCAAATGGCAGTTTATCACCACAAATGGGGTACTGCCGCACTCAGGACAAATTGGGCAACAGAATGGGGTATTTTATTTCTTGTGAAAATTAGAAATTTTCAGCCAAAACTACATAATATTGGAAAAAATAATTTTGTTTTAATTCCCAGCCCAATTCAAATAAGTTCTGTGAAAAAACTGTGGGGTAAAAATGGTCACAACACCCATAAATGAATTCCTTGAGGGGTGTAGTTTCCAAAATGGGGTCACTTCTGGTGGGTTTCCATTGCTTTGATACCTCTGGGGATCTGCAAATGCGACATGGCACCCGAAAACCAATCCAGCAAAATCTGGACTCCAACAAACACATAGCACTCCTTTGCTTCTGAGCCCTCCCATGGGCCCAAATGGCAGTTTATCACCACAAATGGGGTATTGCCGCACTAAGGACAAATTGGGCAACAAAATGGGGTATTTTGTTCCCTGTGAAAATAGGGAATTTTGATCATAAATTACATCTTATTGGAAAAAATTTCATTTTTTTAATTTCACAGCCCAATTAAAATAGGTGCTGTGAAAAAACTGTGTGGTCAAAATGATAACAACAGACATAAATAATTCCTTGAGGGGTGTAGTTTCCAAAATGGGGTCACTATTTGGGGATTCCTACTGTTTTGGCACCTCAACACACCTTCAAACCTGGCATGCTGCCTAAAATATATTCTAATAAAAAAGGGGCCTCAAAATGCACTAGGTGCTTCTTTGCTTCTAGGGCTTGTGTTTTAGTCCACGAGCGCACTAGAGCCACATGTGGGACATTTCTAAAAACTGCAGAATCTGGACAATACATATTTATTCCGTGTTACACCCAAAAAATTTAATAAAATTGAAATTCAGCAAGAAAAATTAAATTTGCAAATTTCACCTCCACTTTGCTTTAATTCCTGTGAAATGCCTGAAGGGTTAAAAAACTTTCTAAATGCTGTTTTGAATACTTTGAGGAGTCTAGTTTTTAAAATGGGGTGTTTTATCAGGGTTTCTAATACATAGGCCCCTCAAAGCCACTTAAAAAAAAGGCTTTTGAAATTTTCTTAAAAAAAAGAGAAATTACTGTTTATGTTCTAAGCCTTGTAATGTCCAAGAAAAATAAAATAATGTTCAAAAAACGATGCCAATCTAGGCGACAGCGTACAACTGGGCGACGGTCCCTACGCTCACTATGTGCACGACAAACAGACAAGGGTACACAGAAGCTAGGGGAACGGGGCAGTTGCCCACGGCAACACCGTGAGCAACAAGAGTAGTGAACGAGCCGAGTCAAACCAGGAGTGTATGAGGTACCAAACGCAGAGCAGGAGAGTAGTGAACGAGCTGAGTCAAACCAGGAGTGTACGAGGTACCAAACGCAGAGCAGGAGAGTAGTCAGTAAGCCAGGGTCAATATGAAGCAGGGACAAATAGTTCAAGCAGCATCAACAGAGCCAGGAAACAGGAGAATCACAGGCAAAGGAGGAGCAGGAAATGCAGGTATAAATAGACAGAGGGCGGGAGCTAGCTGTTTCCTAGATCTCCAAGATTAATACCAATTACCTAAATATGATATTTTTTTTTTATATTTACAGATTCATTTTTTATTTTATCAAAAGCTCCGACACCTAAATTTTCACTTCCCTTCCTGGCTGCCAATTTCTATCAAAGTTCGTCCATTAAGACCAGTGGCATTCGACTGTTTTACTCTCATCTTATAAATGATGTAGACATTCAGACTATGCCACACATTATTAAATGGTCTGAAGATCTTAAATCGACATACTCTTCTGAAGAGTGGATTCAAGCATACTCTATATCAATTGAAAGTACCTCATGTATTAACCATCAAAGTATATATTAAGCTACTTTATAGATGGTATTATACTCCATTCCGTTTATCAAAAATGTATCCCAAATCTTATCCTAAATGCTGGAGGAACTGTGGACAAAGTGGCACCTTGATACACGTAATTTGGGAATTTCCCTGCCTTACTACATATTGGTTGGAAGTAAATAATCTAATTTCTCAAGTTATTGGAATGCCTCTTGTCCTAACTCCGGAATTGGACCTTCTATGTCTAGGGATAAATCTGTATCCAAGTAGGTATAGAACTATTATTAGCCATATTTTAACAGCAAGTATTTCTTCCATAGCTAAAAATTGGAAATCCACTAATATTCAAGCTATAACTCATATTATTCAAAAAGTTAATGTTAATTAGAAGTATGAATACATGATAGCAAGAAATAAATTCAAAACCGGTGGATTTTTGGAGAACTGGAAATTATGGTCGTTATACGGCTTTGCGGATCAACTATGATTAATATTACTCATTTATATCCTCTGTAATCTAACTTTGTTCAACTAAGCAAATTTTATCCCCATCCTTGACATTGTTTTTTTATGATTTATGTCTTATGTTTTATCTTTGGTGTTTTCTTTTTGTATCATTTGTTTAAAAAAAATGAAATAAAATAAACATTAAAAAAACACCACTCAAACATCCTATCAGTATAACAAAATTGCAGCCAGGGGGGTGGGGGGATGAACACTCAATGAAACCATTACATACAATGGGAGTTGTTCGTGCTGAGCCAATCACAAGCATGAATGGCTTTTTACATGTAAGACTGCAATTTCCCATATCCTCAACAGAAATTGTACTTGAAGCATAAGTCAAACCATCAGGTATGACATAATATATCAGAAAACCAAAAATATACCTGATGTAACAAATAACACCACGTAGGCAAAAAATAAAATATGTAAATCTTTATTACCCCATACGGGAGAAGTTACCCACAAAAAACATACATCTAAAATACAAAAAACTAAAAACACCCCAGACAGGAATGTGTATCGCGTCCTATGGAAATGACCATATAATATAACAAGATGATAGCATGAGACATATGAATGAATGGCCAAAAGATCCAATATCTAAAATAATGGCAAAATATGACTCAATATAATGCAGTGTATCAAGTTCTACAAACAATCTAAGTATCTAAGTAGATAGTCATTTACCCAGAGTCATATTTTGCCATTATTTTAGATATTGGATCTTTTGGCCATTCATTCATATGTCTCATGCTATCATCTTGTTATATTATATGGTCATTTCCATAGGACGCGATACACATTCCTGTCTGGGGTGTTTTTAGTTTTTTGTATTTTAGATGTATGTTTTTTGTGGGTAACTTCTCCCGTATGGGGTAATAAAGATTTACATATTTTATTTTTTGCCTACGTGGTGTTATTTGTTACATCAGGTATATTTTTGGTTTTCTGCAATTTCCCATACCATGCAACATCACAGACTGATGGGTCCCAGTGACCCCCACAGCTGTCATATCTCCAGTCTATTAACCATAAGAAAAATGGTAAACAAACTGTATTCCCAGACGGTATGGGGTGGCAGACTCGAAAAAACTGGTAAATATTTCGCTATGTTGTCCATAACAAGGATTTATAAATTTAGCTAAGAAATAAAACATATAATTTTTCAGACAATCCCACATTATATACATACATACATACATTTGGGTGATGACTTCTTACCTCCTTTTCTATTCATGGAATTAACATACAATGAATTGAAGAGCACTTTTCAGCCCATTGCAAACCACGCTGCGGCAGCAGAAGGGAAGAGGTGAGGAGCAGGTCATGCAGAATAATGTGAATGGGGCTATTGAAGAGGTGTTTTTTTTTTTTGTCTTTCTTTTAAAAAAGTTTGTATGAAAATTCACCCATTAAAAAAACGTTGGCATACACTTACGTTACTGATTCTTATCTGTTCCAATACTAATGGTTTCCTAGGTCTCCTGCTATTTATTTTTTATAAGCTGGTGTTATAGTATGTCGTCTAAAACAATGTCACATTACCACAACATAAAATGACATTGTTATGGACAACAGACATGACCTCCGATAATGAAAAAGAGGCATCAGTGGATTCAGGAAACCATCAGTGATGGAACAGACAAGATCGGTAGTGTAAGTATATGGTATGCACATACAAGATTTATCAAAGAAAGAAGCCAAGGAATCACTACAATGAATGCATTTCTTTAGAATATATAAATATTGAACCTGTTCTGACAAATTGACTGATGCGGACAGGGCTGTCATTACAAAATTTTGGACACATACAGTTCAATGAGAAGGGTCCCCTGCAGCCATTCCAGCATAACCTCTTTCATCCTGATACATAGTCTTTACAAATTCTATGATACGCAAATAATCTATAGCCCCCCGATCCTGACATAGAATTTTCCCTTGACACATCTAGGCTAGGGTTCCAAAATGACACACTCGTCTAGGAGTCTCATTAAAATGGTGGTGTTTCTCTAAGAAAACAAAATAGTCAACCCTCCCTCCCTCCCTCATACAAAAACTTTAACTAAGCCCCCTTCTCCCATACATAACATTTACAGCGAAAATCTCTTTCCTATACGATTAAACTATTAGTGTCTATTTACATGTCACGGTCAAATCACGTTTTCTTTCAGTGGTACCTCACACATAGCATTTAAAGGCCGAGTATGTTGTGGTCATGTCCCCAAATAAAGAGATTCTGGGAGGATATCCTTTAAGAAATTGTAGAGAGATATGGGTTTGAAATCCCCTGCGATCCGGTTATTTGCATATTGGGTTAGGATGGACTTGAGTACAAGGGATATTAAGAAAGATGCCCTATTGAAACTGCTATATTAGGCGCGTAAGACAGTTATCTTTAAATGGATCAAGCAGGATCCACCTATGTGAAATTGCTGGAGGAAATATGTGAGGAGGATGCTACAATACGAAAAAAATCTACAACCTAGCAAACAGTAGGAAGATAGAGTTTGTGGAGTTGTGGGGAAGTTGGTTTCAATAGGAGGTTGGATGTATTTCATTCGTGGAGGGGAGGAGAGAGAGATGGATATATTGTTGTTTTTTTTGTTTTGTTTGCGGATGGGATAATAAAAAAAGGTTGCAATATGGTAAGATCGACAAGGACGCTTTATACGCGTGTACATTTAGTGGGATCTTTATTAGGGGGAAATATATTTAATGTTTGTTTCCTGCTGTATGTCACTGTGAAGGGCATATCCTAATGGGACTCACCAGAATTAAAATATAAAGGGGATGATGATCATATATAGGGAATAGAAAAAGTCTAGATAAATGGGTGGACAAATTTTTAAGGGTGGGTTTAGAGGTCTGAATGGATCCTTATTATGGGGAAAGGGTGTATTTTGATCATTTTAAAGTATTGGTTTGTTTCGGTGACAAGATTCCCATTCCCATATCCCCTTTATAGATTAAAATTGTATAGGAAGGAAATTGGTGTTAAAGATTCCTCAAGTAAATGGATATATTATATGTTGTCTTGCAATGTATGCTTACCGATTTTGTATTTTTACTATCATTATAATGAAGAAAAACATTAATATGAAAAAAAAGGCAGACGTCCCCCCCCCCCCCACAAAAACGATTTAAAAAAAACAAAACTTTCCCCCACACATTATACGACTTACGTCATGCCTCTGCCTGTGCACTAGAACACTGTGTATTGTGTTGAACTGCTATTTCTCCCAGCCCTAATACTCCCCTGCGCTGCTGCTGCCAGATCTTTTTACCAATTTGTTAGAACAGGCCCTTAATGTTGGCAGCAGGTAGCCCTAGATATCTGCTTTGGGACCTGCACATGACCCCTGGCCAAGCCTGCCCCTGACCAGTTCAGTATTTTGTCTCCTGTTTGACTACTCTTTTACTTCACCCCTCTGTATTGCTTCCCGACTTTGCTACATCAAACATTACTGAACCTTGGCTTGTATGACTATCCTCCTGACTACTGATACTGTACTGCATTTCTTCTCTTCTTGGTTACTGTTTCCTGACCCTTGGCTTTCTGATGTGTACACCTCACCCATGGTATTGCCCCTTTATCTGCCTGACTCCCATTTGCTACTGCCTACACTTGCTTCTATTCCCATCTTCTTATTATAACCTTCTGGGTATGTTTAAATAGACTTTTATTTGCGGTTGTCCTTGACAACTTTTTCATATTTATGGTCTGATTGCCCACCAGCTAATGTCATGCAGAGTATTCATTAGACTAGCTAGACACATCTAAGTCCTGGGGTCAGCCGAGCACCTCAACCCTAAACAAAGTCATGAGGGGGAGTGTTCTAGATGTAGTTTTGCCGTACAGTCAGGGCCGTATTTGCCACTTGACACTGGGGGTGCAGCAAGGGGGAGGAGGCTGCAGATTCGTGTTTGTTTTTTTCCGAATTGAACTTGTGACCTGACCGACCAGCGGTCAAGTCACTTACAGGGCAGGGGGAGGGGGTGCACTTCACCAGCGCTCCTCAGACTGTAATACATGCTCTCTGTTATTGGATTGGCAAGAGCTGCCCATGTGAGCAGCTGTGGCCAATCCGAGAACAGTGGGCGTGTCTTAGACTCCGTCTAAGAAGCGCTGTGGGGAACGGACGGAAGAGCAGGAGGACGCTGCATCAGGTCCAGGGCAGGTATGTATAAATCATGTACTGCCAAATGCAGTGGTTCCCAACCGGGATGCCGCGGCACCCTGAGGTGCCATGAGAACCATCCAGCGGTGCCGCAACACACCTCTGAACCACTTCCAAGCCATGCATTCTCTCCTGCTCCTCACAGTGCGTAGTGCATGTGAGGAGGAGATTTTTTGCAGCCCCCTTGTAGATAACACCCCCCTTCCTGTACATAGCGCCCCCTTTCCTGTACATAGTGCCACTGTAGCTCCCTGAAAGTATGGAATCCCCCTGTGGCTGGGGGTTCCGCTCCTGGACGGAGCGCTTAATGTCTCTGTCCATATATGGACAGTGGCATCAGGGGCAACTCCTGAAGCGGAATCCCCGACCACAGCACTACCGGCGTAGTGGCCATAAATGGACCAAGACATCAGGGGCTTCTCCTGGAGTAGAATGTGGAGGGGGATTCTGCTTCAGGAGTGGCCTCTGATGTGACTGTCCATATATGGAGAGAGACATCAGTGGCAACTCCTTAAGCGGAATGTCCATCTACTGCGCTGCCAGTGTGGTGGCCGGTGATTCGGTTCCAGGAGAAGCCCCTGGCATCACTATCCATAAATAGACCGAGACGTCAGGGGCTTCTCCTGGAGTGGAATGTGGACGGGCATTCCGCTTCAGGAGTTGCCTCTGATGTGACTGTCCATATATGGAGAGAGACATCAGTGGCAACTCCTTAAGCGGAATGTCCATCTACTGCGCTGCCAGTGTGGTGGCCGGTGATTCGGTTCCAGGAGAAGCCCCTGGCATCACTATCCATAAATAGACCGAGACGTCAGGGGCTTCTCCTGGAGTGGAATGTGGACGGGCATTCCGCTTCAGGAGTTGCCTCTGATGTGACTGTCCATATATGGACAGAGACATCAAGAGATCCGCCCAGGACCGGAATCCCCGGCCACAGGGGGATTCCGCTCCTTCACGACGCTACAGTGGCGCTATGTACATGAAAGGGGGCACTATGTACAGGAAGGGGGGTGCCATCTTCAAGGGGGCTGTGTGGCATGACCTACAAGGGGGCTGTGTTGCATGACCTGCAAGGGGGCTGTGTGGCACAACATACAAGGGGGATTTGTGGCATTATCTCCAAGTGACTGTGTATCCCTATCCACAGGGGGCATCTGTGAGTGGCGGGCTGATGGTTATTTTACTGTAAGTGGGGGGCTGGTGTTCTTCCAGTGAATTCCGCCGCTGACCTCCAATTGATATTAATAGGAGGCAGAAAATACCTGTGGCGCTCGTTTGGAGTGCAAAAAAACGCAAATAAAAACGTCTAACGCTGTCAATTCAAAATTCCAGAAATCAATGGGAGGCGGAGGCTTTTTTTCCAGGAAGCAGAAAAAAACGCTAGAAGGAAAAAGAAGCATCATGCCCTTTCTTGAGGCGTTTCTGTCTCTGACCACATTTGGCAGAGGAAGTGTGTTTTTTGCCGGTAGTGCTCAATGGTTGCGGCCGAAAGAATTTTGAGGCAGGTTTTTCTGCCTGCATAAAACCCTGTGTGAACATACCTTTATAATGGTTTTGATTTTTTAGTTATTACGTAGGGTTACTAAAAAAAAACTTGTTGGACTACGTCGGATTCGAGGAATGCTTAGATGACGGCGTTTTTATTTTCAATAAATTGGTTAACGAGGGTTTTGTGGGGGGTGTTTATTTCAATAAAATATACTCTGCACATTGGGGCGGCCGCAGGCTGGTATTATTAGTCAGGGAATGACCCAAAAAAATGGGCCTTCTCACCCTGGTAATGTTAGGCTGCGGCTGCTTTATTGTATCTGGCTGGTTATGAAAAGTGGGGGAACCCTACGTCGTTTTAAAAAATGTAAACGTAAAAAAACATGGGGTCGCCCCATTTTTCATAACTCGCTAGATACAATAAAGCAGCCACAGCCTAGCATTACCAGGGTGGGAAGGTCCATTGTTTTTGGGCTTTGCCAGAATAATAATGCCAGCCTGCGGCCGCCCCAGTGCCCGGGCATCGCTTCAGGTGGTCGGGTACTAGATTTACCCGGTTCTTTCCACCACACCTGGTGGCGGTGGGAACCGGGGTAATAATGGAGGGGTTAGTGTTAGCCTCTTCACCGGCTAACACTAAGCACTGCCTTAGTAATGGACGCGGTCTATCAGACAGCCGCCATTACCAAGACAGTAGGAATAAAATTAAAAAAGACACCAACACAGAAAAAATATTTTATTGATATAAACCCTCCCCCCACACAACCCTCGTTAACCATTTTATTGAAAATAAAAACGCTGTCATTGTAGTAGTCCAATGAACGAACCGGTAAAAAAACACCACAAAAAAACATTATTAACACTTATAACTAAAAAAGCTAAACCTACATTATACTTACCTTCCTGGGTCTGTGACCGTAAACTAAGCAGGGACAGCTTTAAGCTGTCCATTGGTTAGTTTATATCACGTGATCCAAGGTTACCTCAGTTCACTGGCCTATTTTTAAAAGTGGGACAATGTACTGATGTAACCTGCGGACCGTAATTTGCTCCAGTCGGGAACGGGGGCCGCTCCAGGAGTGTTTTTTAAAAAAATAATAATAAATTGTGACCTAATCAATACTAGGGGAAATGGGCTCCTGTGTTCATGTGGGGGCGACAGGGGAGGGAATGTTAACAGGGTAGCAGTGATTATTTATTTTAGGGTCAGTTCACACGTTGCGTAAACACTGCGGATTTTCCGCAATGTATTTCATTGCGAAAAATCTACAGCATAGTACAGTAGCAGAGGCAGAGTGGATGAGATTTGAAAAAAATCTCATCCACACGCTGCATAAAAAAAACACAGAAAAAACATTCATAAATGTGGTATGTTTTTTTTCATCCGCAAGCATGTCAATTGAGAGGTAAAATGGCAACAATTAGCGCATGTTGCCCTAAAAAGTTACATAAAATGGAGCAAACAAAATGTGTTTTCTCCAGAAGAATCAATATTTTCCTATTCACTCCCATCTAAAATATGCCAAAATTATATTATATTCCTTTATTTCATTTTATTGTATTTATTTTTTCAATATAATAATAATAATGTCATAACAGCAGTGATAAAATTCTCCCTTTTGGTTAGTACAATTGTAGCAGAGTAACAAATTCGTATAGACCACAAGGAAACATATAATGTGAGTATAAGGCCGGATTTACACGAGCGTGTGCGTTTTGCGCGCGCAAAAGGTACTTAACAGCTCCGTGTGTCAGCCGCGTATGATGCGTGGCTGCGTGATTTTCGCGCAGCCGCCATCATTATGACACTCTGTTTGTATGTTTGTAAACAGAAAAGCACGTGGTGCTTTTCTGTTTTCATTCATAGTTTTTACTGCTGTTGCGCGAATCACGCGCATCACACGGAAGTGCTTCCGTGTGCTGCACGTGATTTTCACAAACCCATTGACATCAATGGGTGCGTGATGCGCGAGAAACGCACAAATATAGGACATGTCGTGAGTTTTACGCAGCGTAAAAATTACTGACGGTCTGAACGGCCCCATTGACTAACATAGGTCCATGCGAGGCGTGTGAAAATCACGTGCGTTGCACGGACGTATATCACTTTTGTCTAAATAAGCCCTCACACTAAGGCCGGATTCACACGAGCGTGTTCAGTCCGTGATATACGGTCCGCAGGTCGGCCGCATTTCCCGGACCGAACACACTGCAGGGAGCCGGGCTCCTACCATCATCGTTATCTATGGCGCTAGGAGTCGTTGCCTCTCTGCGGAACTACTGTCCCGTACTGAAAACATGTTTTCAGTACGGGACCGTTTTCCCGCAGCGACTCCTAGCGCCATAGATAACGATGATGGTAGGAGCCCGGCTCCCTGCAGTGTGTTCGGTCCGGGAAATACGGCCGACCTGCGGACCGTATATCACGGACTGAACACGCTCGTGTGAATCCGGCCTAAGGGTATGTTCACACGCAGTGTTTTCAAGCTTTTATGTTTACGTCTTTTACGTTTTACGCCTCGAAAAACGCATGAAAAAACGGAAGCTGAACGGCTACAAACATCTGCCCATTGAAATCAATTGGAAAAACAGCATTTAGTTCATATGGGGCGTCTTTTTACGCCTCTGTTTTAAAAAACGGAGTGTAAACAGACGCTTCATAAAAAGAAGTAGCATGTCACTACTTGAGGTGTTTTTTGGAGCTGATTTTCCATTGAACACTATGAAAAACACCTCAAAAGAAGCCTGAAAAGAGGCCTCAAAAGAAGCTCCAAATGAAAAGAAGCTTCAATTTCAGCTTAAAAAACGCCTGAAAATCAGAGGCCGTTTTCTCTGTAAACCGCTCCGTATTTTCAGACGTTTTTTGTTAAGCGTGTGAACATACCCTAATTTTAAGATTTAGCCAAAAGCCATTGTATTGGACTCATTCCAGCTTCTTGTAGATGTGGATTTGTGTAGCACAGAGGAAATTGAATCCCTTGAAAATTACACTGAATAAATTCTTAAAAACAGAAATGGACTCCAGCAGAAGGCCCTGTACTTTAATTTCCACGTTCATGAATGAAATTGATGGCTTGGACTGGTCTTGAATAGATTTTCCATCAGTTTTGATTAGTAACTTTGGCACACTGTGATAAATTCTTTGTTGTAGTATTTAAATCTTAACATAAGTGTGAAACATATGACAAAAGTGTATTTACGTTTTAAAGACGATCGCTTATTCAGAATGAAACATAGTGTCATATTGGGTATTAGGCTGTATACTGTACTTAAAAAAATATATATAAATATTGGATTCTACACCATTGTTTTAATTGCTCCAAAGCATCTATAATAAAAAATTTAATTACATTTTGCTTAAAAATCTCCTATTGTTTTGTATCAACAGCTCCTATATGGATCTATGTGTCTCCGTGCAAACAGACTACAAGCAAACCCTATGTAGTATGATCCTGCAGTCATACTCTCTTACATCTATCCCAAACTTATTGCTAACCTACAAAATGTACAGTATATTACCAAGAAGTAGGGGACAGATAGAAGAGTGTGAATTCAGGACCATACTATGCAGGGCTTGCTTGTAATCGGTTTCCACGGAAATGCATAGATCTGCAGAAATTATTTTTACTCAAGAACTACTGCAAAGTTCACTTTTCATTTTAGATGTATGTGGGCAATAAAATAGCTTTTCATAGCCTTTAAAGGGAATGTGTCGCCTAGGTTATTTTTTTAGTACGAATTCGAACCAGATACTGAAACATATTCTTTTTATCCAATTCATCTTTAATTTCTGATTGTTTAGTGTACTCACTGTGGAACCAAGTCAGCCTTGATATTTTCAGAAGCTAGGCCCCATGCACACGATTGCGGGCACGGCCTGCCTCCCACGTTTTCGGGCCGTGCTCCTATACAAAGTATGGGAGCACGGCTCGTAAAACAAGAAAAAACGAACATGATCCATAATTCCCAGCACAGTTATACGGCACGGACACCCATTCGTAGCGATACGGAAAGGTGTCCGCGACCAATAGAACTGAATGGGGCCGTAATTCCGGCCGAGTTTACGGTCATGTGCATGGGACCTCAGGACCTGTCAGAGATCTATCTATCTAATCCATCCATCTAATCCATCTCTGTTATCTACCTACCACTTAGAATGAACATAGAAAAATTAAAAATTGTGTAGAAAAGCTGCTACTGAAGCTACATGTTTCACTAAACGATAGGAAACTACTTCTAGTAATTTCCTAATCTAGTTCTGTTAACAGACATGGGCTGTATGAGTAACCTAGCTATGTGACACTTCTCGACAGATGCAGGAATGCAAAATTCATATGTCTGCTCATCCCCTGCTGAACCACTGACACACTGGACTGACACAGCTGTGGTTTAGAGCAGCAGGTGGAAATATATTAGGGAAAAAGTTTCACTCTGAGGTGCAGCGAAGTTGATATAAATGTCGTTTTTTTTTTTTACGTTATAGGTAATTTAAATTTTTGGAATGCTACAAGATTCAGGAGCACACCTCTGTATGTGACTTATGTGCTACTTCTAAGGACCTCTATATTATTACAATATAAGGCCTCGTTCACACATGTTGCACATGTATTACAATATAAGTCCTTGTTCGCAATTGTAGGATTCGACACAGATTGCGATGCAGATTATGTGTCCAAATCCGTGTCAAGTCCGACATCTCATAGATGTAAATGGGGTTTCTTCAAAAAAAATCAACCACAGAAATAAATGGGATGCTACTTATTTCCTCAGAATGCGCATGGAAAATCTGAGAATTCGCACCATTGAATGACATTTTGGCTAATTGTTGTGTAGAACTGCCGCACACCTCACGGTAGAAATGCCTCAGATTTCTCCCATGGATCATGTAGTAATTCGTTTTGGATTTGCAATATTCAAATCTGACATGTGTGAGCGAAGCCAAAGACATGACTCTTCCTGTAGACTCAGCATGGTTACTGTAGACCATAATAATATCATCGTTATAGATAAAATCGACCCAAGCTACTTTGGCTTGCAACAGATGCCCCTATCAATATAGCTCTATATTTGTTCATTCTTAGTATATGTATATGGCAAACATTGTATTATTTTAAATATTGCTTCATTAGGGATTGACTCGCATGTGCCACCTTTATAGAACCCTGAATGAGTTTCTTCCTTTTTAAAGCATTATACTTTGCTATACTTTATTTTAAGATAAACAGTGCACATAATTATCTTTATTTTCTAAATTTACTTTTGAACTACCAACCCAAGTGATCCAAGATACAAAATTCAGAGATCATCTGAATATGAGTACCCTTATACTTTGTATGTTTAATTGCTTATAATAGTTTGAGTATTGAACCAATACTCCTTGAACTGAAAATATAGTTATTACTTCAATATACATGGTAGATGTACTATAGGTACACGATATGGTCAAAGTATTGGGACACACCTCTTAAACATTGCGTGTATAAAATCCAGCACCTAGCCATGCAGTCTGTCTTTATAAACATTTGTGAAAGAATGGGTCGTTCTAAAGAACTCCCTGAATTCCAGCATGGTACTTTAATACGATGCCACCGTTGTAATAATTTAGTTTGTGAAATTTTTTCCCTCCTAGATATTTTCCGATATATTATTGCAAAGTGGAAACATTTAGGAACCACAGCAACTCGGTCACAAAGTGACAGACAGCAAAGTTACAGACCAGGATCGCCAAGTGATAAGGTGCATAGTGCATAAAAGCCACCAACGCTCTGCTAACTCTAACTGCAGAGTTCCGATCCTCCTCTGACATTAACATCAGCACAAAAATTGTGCGCCGGGGGATTTATGACGTGGGTTTCCATGGTCGAGCAACTGCATGCAAGCCTTACATCACCAAGAACAATGCCAAGCATCAGATGGAATGGTGTAAAGCACACCGCCACTGGACTCTGGAGCAGTGGAAACGTGTCCTGTGGAGTGACGAATCACACTTCTCTATCTGGCAGGCTGATGGACGAGTCTGGGTTTGGCGAATGCTAGGAGAGCGTTACCTACCTGACTGCATTGTGCAAACTTGGTGGAGATGGAATAATGTTGTTGGTGTAATGATGGGGGTAAGGAAACAGACAAGTGAGCCCTAATCTACCCGCCACTCAGTCCCTGCCTACTTGCAACGACCCGCCCTAGGCGACGGGGTACAACTGGGCGACGGTCCCTACGCTCAATAAGTGCACGACAGACAAACAGACAAGGGTACACAGAAGAAAGGGAAAAGGGGCAGTTTCCCACGGCAACACCGCGAGCAACAAGAGTGGTGAACGAGCCGAGTCAAACCAGGAGTGTACGAGGTACCAAACGCAGAGCAGGAGAGTAGTCAGTAAGCCAGGGTCAATATGAAGCGGGGTCAAATGGTTCAAGAAGCTGCAGCAGGGCCAGGAAACAAAATGAGAAGAATCACAAGCAAGGAGGAACAGGAAAGGCAGGTATAAATAGACAGAGGGCGGGAGCTAGCTCCGTCTGGCCAGGCTGTGATAGGCTCTCCCACTCCTAAGCCTGCCATCCTGAGTGGTGGAAGATGGAGTCAGTCTCACAGACATAGAAGCAGGTGCAGACTGATTACCTATGGGCGTGGATACAGAAGCTGTGCCTGGCAGATCCTTAACAGTTGGGTTATTTTTCAGAGTTTGGCCTAGGACCCTTAGTTATCAGTGAAGGAAAATCATAATACTTCAGCATACCAGGACATTTTGGACAATTGTATTCTACTAACTTTGTGGGAACAGTTTTGGGAAGACCCTTTTCTGTTCCAGCATGACTGTGTCCCAGTGCACAAGGCAAAGTCCATAAAGGCATAGTTGGGTGAGTTTAGTGTGGAAGAACTTCATTGGCCCGCACAGAGTCCTGACCTCAACCACATTCAACACCTTTGGGAATAACTAGTTCAAAGATTGTGAGCCAGAACCTCTCGTCCAACATCAATGTCTGACCTCACAAATGCTCTTCTGGATGAATGGGCAAAAATTCCCACAGACACTCCAAAATCTTGTAGAAAGCCTTCCCAGAAGAGTGGAAGCTGTTTTTTTAGTTTTTTTTAGCTGGAAAGGGTAGACCAACTCCATATTAATGCCTATGGGTGTCATAAAAGCTCCTGAAGGTGTAATGTGTAGGTATCGCAATACTTTTGTCCATATAGTGTATGTGTTGCACAGGCATTGGTATAGTAATAATGGAAACCAATAATGCCATCAGATAAATGACCCATTGCCCTGTGCTCTCTTAATAGTAGACCAGTATAAAGCTTTTCTGGAAGAATATTGTTGTTTCCAATAAAATAATATTTGAATTGGGATTTGCTGTGGAAAACTCAGCAGCAAATCCGACCCAAATACAGTAAGGAATTATGAGCCACAGTCAATTTTTGCACAAAAAAATTTCTGCTGTGTGGGGATGAATTTTGTTAAAATGTTATCCAATTTTGCGTATACTCTAACACACTGCAAATTTTCCGCTTTCAAATCCAGATGGATAATTTGTAGCCTGTGAACGAGGGGCCCGATCAGTCTACAAATGTTAACACTTGACAGCCAAAGTAGCCCTATTAAATAAGCCCCCGTAATAGTGACAATAACAGAGCACCGTGAAGGAACCAACATGCCCGCTTAACGGTGAGAGCCGCAGTGCCAGCCACTGTACCCTATAACAATTCCAGCCATTGTTTCTCTATAAGGTGCTAGCTAAGATGTCCCTGTAATATTTTAAATATGTGCTTAAAATGAATTCCATATAAAAGATTTTCTTTTGCAGTAGAGATTGCAAAAAATTCTCTGTTTAAACTCCACCAGAATTGTCGGTTTTGAAAAGAACCTGTCATTAGATTTTAGGGCACTAAGCCATCAGCATGTCGTTCTACTGCTGGTTTTTAAAGTTTTATACAGGCCCCTATCAAAACGACATTTTAGCATTTTGTCTAAAAAGTATAATACAGCGTGCGCTGAATGTACTGGAGAACAGTCCTGGGATCAGCCCAATGGCATCCTGCACGTGCTCAGTGGAAGCCAAGGCCATTGGATTTGGACTCTACTCAGGACACTTCTCTGGTTATTCACTGTACATTCAGTGGCCACTGTATTGTAACGTCTCTAAAACAGACCGCTTTAAGAGCAGCGTGTTTATGACTCTAAAACCCAGTAGTATAACGATATAACAGATTTAACAATTTATAAAAAATGCCTCAACGTAATTGCATTACCTAGAATTGCGGAATACCTCACTTAGCCATATACCTGACACATGAGGGTACCTGTGCCAAATGTCATTATACTGTATAAAGCTAGAGCAGCCTGAACTATATATCCATGCTCTTTATCCTCATTATGTACCAATTCCTTTTGCTGAAATGATAACCCAATATGTAGCCTGAGGACTTCTAGCAATTTGTAACTAAATTATTGGGATATTCAGATTGGCTCTATAGTGTGAAGACCATGTAGAAGAGCACTCCAAGACCAGATCAAACCATATGGGTGAATTCATAATTTGCGTGTTCCATACCAAAAAATACGCGACAAATTACAGTACAATGCATGTGGATTAAAAAAAGCAACACGGAATTCAGGTCACGATACAGATTTAAATGTCAGATCCGATGCGCATTTCTTGTGAATTTTCACCAAAGATGTCAGCCTTTGCAATGCAAAAAGTTAAATCCAAGGCAAATCCAGCAGAAGATCCGTATGTAAACTGTATATTTCACCACGTCTGGACTCTGAGAAGTGTGAGGGGAACTAAACTCAATTGAAATTTACAGGTAATTGTTATAACAATCTATTACTTATACATTATTGTAATGTGTCCCGCTCCCCGCCGCCTGCGCTCTATGCTCACCATTTCCCAGCAACTTCCTCTTCTCTGTTAACCATCTGGCGACCACTCCAGCTGCCGTCTCCCACCACGGAGTCCTATCACGCGCTGACCCTTGTATTCTTAAAGGGCCAGTTTGTATCAATTTCAAAATAATTACCTGCATTCTCTTCCATTGCTCTGAAACATATTGCCAAAGCAATTTGGTCCCTTTGTGTTCCAAAGTTATCACTGCTGTCTAGTTTGATTTCCTGTGTACTGACCTTGCCTGTTTTTGACCATCTGTGCCCGCTGCCTGCCTTGACCTATTACTACGTTTACTGAAACTAACCTCTGCTGATTGCCCAGACCTATTGCTACGTTCACCAAGGGAGACTATTATGGGAGTAGCCACCAGGGGTTCCCCTGCAGTAAAGGCCACATCCCTGTACAGGGGTTAAAGTGTGAAGACTCAGGGTTCCCTTAGACTCCGTTTCTTGGAGTAGCCCCAAGTCAAATCCCTTGGTGACAAGGAGGGTTCACACCGTCCCCTGCTGGCCCTACTATAATTATGATAGGTGTGATACTAGGTTAAAAAAGCTTTTAATGCTCATGTTTTTCTATGTAATATCTCCTCATTACCAATTAAATGAAATCATATTTATTGTCTAAAACTAGATTAACTATCGGTAACTTGATTTAGTCTCTTACATAAGTACTCATAACATGGCAAGAAATTAGTTTCAAATATCTGGCCGTATCATTTTCATTATTTTATTGGATTGTGCATTTGTTATGTAGTAACAGTCTGTAACTGTAATTACAAGGAATCTGGTGTTACTCCCTCAGGGGCTTTTAGTGCAATGCATCTAAATTAATTAACGGTGTTCTTGGAATGGTCTTGTCAGTTACATAAGAAGACAATAATACATTATGTAGTAAATGGCCACTCTTTTTCCGTCTTTACATTCAGAATAACCGCCACATATTTAAAGCGCAGTTTAGCTAGTGGTGAAAAATGGCTTAAGTTACTGAAAAAAATCATATACAGCAATTCCTCCATATACATGTATTACTAAAATAAGCAATTCAATTAATAGAAGAGAACAGGTGCGGGGAAATCAAATTCTCTGTGGCTGCTCCCACTGGCACTACCAGATGTTTGACATCTGTATATTCTGAATGCAGAGAGTAGAGGTTGACGGTCTTTAATGCCACTCCTCTCTTCTCTGCATTGCCATTGATTTAATGGCAGCCCACTCTTGATATCCCATGTTAAAGGGAACCTGTCACAGCTCAATTTGCGGGCGGCATGTTATAGGCAGAAGGATCTGAGTAGCTTGATATATGGTTTTGTGGGAACTCATTCTGCAATTCAGCACAGATCTGATTTCACAAACACATCATTACAGTATATGGATGCTGATAGTCTACCATGTGTTTGATTTAGATTGACCTCTGCTACTGTAACTTATTACTGGCTGAAGTTTCATTGTGCACTTAGATAGCAGCCTTCATGTGAATTCATATTTTAGGAATAGTATAATTTTATGCTAAGATTGTAGATTCACATTTGATGAACACAAGATCGCTTTCTAGATAAATTATAATTCCTCAATATATAGTACTTGAATTTTTAGAATTGTGTCTTCTATGTGACCCAGCATGTGTCAGTTGTATTACTGAATTATAGATGAAGTATATCCACCTGTACCACAAAACATATCTGAACGTGGATATAGTGATAGGAACTACAAATGTACTTTTTATTCAATATGTATTCAAATAAATTGAGTTTATTGACATCCACCGCAAACAAAGTTACTGGACATGCACGTCAGACCAGCTACCTATACCTATCTGACCCTGTGTAGACAGGCGTAAGAAACAATTATTGAGTATAGAGAGGTTGTTGATTAAAAAAGAAGAGCGCCTTTACGTAAGTAACCCTATGATGACCAAACATCGGCTGGTCTGACGTGCATGCCCAGTAACTTTTGTTTTGAATAAAAGTACATTTTTAGTTCCTATCACTGTATCCTGTGTTAGTTGCACCATATGCAGAACACTGACTGCATAAGTAGCAGCCTGTATTCCACTGACTTTTTAAGGTCAACAGTGGTACATTTGATTTATCAGATCACTCCGTCCCATAAAGGAAGCTATTCTCATAATAGAAGTGTATAAGGGAATTGTTGTATTTGAGATTACTATGACTTAATATATATGTACAGTATGTTCACCTTAAATTCACATTTAAAAACACTGCACAACATTCCTATTAAAGTGGTAAAAGGTGAACATGTGTGCAACAAATGTGTAGGTGTAAAGTGGATTCTATATAGTTCTCTCTAATGCCACAAAGAAAGTTTTTTTGGATTAGTGGCATCTAGACATTTTTAAAGTTTTTATATTTTTAGTCATGAGTTCCAGACATCTGTATTCTCATCAACCGTCACAGTCTGGCATTTCTGGCTGAAAACTATTGAAATTACCTGTGTAAAAGTGCCTGAAATTGCTTATAGAAGACCTGGCTGAGTTTAGAACGGTTTTCGCTCTTGGAGACAGAAGTGGAAACCGAAAACTTTCATTTTTGATGTTTATTTGCACAGCTTATTTGGATACTTTGTGTCATTCACAATCAAGCAAAAACAACATTATATCTAATAAAATAGTCATCATCACTGAAAAGCACAAATTTCCCTGGTTTGTAGATGTTAAAAGGATGTTTTTTTCCATTGTCCTGCATTACGCTACAACAACCTATGGATTTAAGTAAACCATTTAAGATTTTTCTGTTTGATTTGGAATACACCAGTATCCGGGAGGATTAAGTAAGGCCTGCCTGTCTCTACTACTTCTTGGTCCTGGTGGAACGTTCTGCTTGACTTCTTCAGATAAGCTTGCAATCATATTCTGCACGTCTTCTAATATCTGCTTCTGAAATAGCACTTCAAAGTCACTGGTAGCTACTGCTATATTTTCTAAGGACCTGGACAGGCTTTCAAGTTTGAGTTTTTCCACTTCAGCCTCTTGTATTATCTCTAGCAGGCGATTTTGCTTTTCCTTGCAGTCATTTATCGCCAAATGAATTTGCTGTCTGTACTTCAGTGCTGCTGACTCCACATTTTCTGTCTTCTGGAGCTTCCGTGCTGCGTGCTGGAGAGCACAGCTAGGGCACAATAACCTTGTGAGGAGAAAAAAATGGAAAGCGTTATCCAGCTTCAATGCACTTTAATGTGACTACAATTGCTACAATATTCTTACACTGAGTAATTCTTGATGGAATGTGTATTCTTTAATAGGATTTAGAATGCTTTGCTGAAACTAGACTTTTTTTTTGTTACGTGCTAAAACCAGTGTAGTCGTTGTCTATAACAACCAATTACATCACTCGGTGATCCAGTGTTTATTTGCATGTACTCAAATTTTAGTCTGAATTAGTTTTATAGGGCACACTATTACAGTATATAATGTGTTGACCATACATTGCTTTTTTTTAGGTGATCTCCATACGTGTGCCCTACATAATTGTACGTCAGCATAACAAAAAAGTCCTGAATTATACTGTAAGGCCTTCTCAAACTATCTCTACTCGGGCCTCACCAGCAGACAAATACTACTGTGCACTGGGCATTTTACCTCCGTAGCAGTGGCACACAATTACCACCGTGCATTGCCCATACTACCTCCAACAGCGCTAACCAAATACTCAAATCCAGCACACATAATACCACCTAGCAGCACCAAATACTGTAGTGCAGCAAAACATTGCCCACTTTCCAGCAGCACCAAATAAATGGCAAAGTCCAGAGGGATTCACCACGTCTGGCGCAACCTGCGGCACCTGCTGTCACCTGCCACGTCCTGTGTCATCTGCCACATCCAGAGGGATTCGCCACGTCTGGCGTCACCTGCTGCACCCACCTCCATCCATGCCAGAGCTGCGGCCACTGTCTGAACTATCCAGGTACCCTTGTGCGGGACTTTGTATTGCTCGGGTTCCCTGTTGTTTGGCCAGCTGCCTCCATGCTACGGTGGTGCGGCCTAGTGGGTCCACATACCCACACCCGTGACACCTTGCCTCCGGGCGCGTCAGCAGGAATGCGGCGACAGTTCTTTGGTGCGGTATTCTGCATTAGATACATCTGTTTTCAATACTATATAAGGGTCAGACATCATCAGGACACAATATATCCCCTGAGGAAGCACATCTTAGCGAAACGCGCGTTGTGGTCGAGCCAGTTTTCTCTTCCCTCCTTCTGAAATGGGTAAGGCTGTTCACTGAAGTATACTTTTTTGCACTGGCACTTTTTCTTCTCCCTCCCTACTATTAGAGCTACCTATGTGGGATTAGAATCTATTAAAACTTAGACCCATTTGGGGTCAATTGTATATTCTGTGTGAACTTCTTCTAACTTGTACATATCATCCAGCATTTTTGGTCTCGCTCCAATGTACCATGTATTGTCACTAGAGTCTTGTCTATTCATGTTTTTTAGCATTGTCTGTCTTATTTGTCAAATAAATTTCCTATATTCTTATATACATATGGCTATATGTTCTGTTTCTTCGGTATAGTTCATATATTTATGGAGTTGCCTGCATTATTATGGGAGGATGTTTGCCTAAACATTGCCTAGCCCTTAAGAAGTATGTTCTTGGAGTTTGTATACTGAACGTATACCACAGTGCAGAAACAAATTCCACCTTACAAGGAAATCGGCGGCGAAGCTGCAGGAGGAGAGGGTCAAACTAAACAATTGGTTTCTTGTCAAAGAGAGAGCTTTTTACTCGCAGCTGCCTATGGCGAGTAGGGAGCTTTCTCATTGGTTCTCCTGCAAAGGCCGCAAGCAAGTAGAGTGCCGTCGTAGTTATCTCCCTAAAATATGCTTTTTAAGCGTTAAATAGCCTGTACAGGTGTTATTGCGACCTCTCAGTGTTTTGGACTAGCGACTCACCAACCAATGAGCCACGCGTCACACTATGAGAAGAGCTGTTGTAATGTACTCCTACATTTATATTGTGCAGATGTATGGGAAAAGGTTGCCCCTTTGGCATGCATTTTACAGTACTAAAAGCGTAAGCTACTTTGCTTTTCAGTTCAAGGCAGATGGATCCAAATGTATATACGTGTGCACAATATATGTTTGTCTCGCCATAAAGATCAATTTAGCTGTCATATTGATGGTATAATGTATGACTTCACTTTGCTTATTGTATTTTTGTGTGTGTACTGCCTATCTTTTCTGCCTCTTGTTGTTTATAAGGGTGTTCATATAATCTGTATGGTATAATAGTACAAGAACTACACTATAGGTTTTTAGTGCTGGAATATGAAAATGTTTGCAGTACTTAGAGAATTCCTTTTCTGTTTCATGTGCCAGGGGCAATACATAATGTTTAGGAAGGGGGCACTGCTGGCATGAGATGTTAAGGGAATTGATTATATCATTTGCTGAGTCACTGCTTGCAAAGTATATTGAGATCATTACTAGTGCAAGGTGTAATGTCTGGGACATTGCTGTTATAAATTGGATATATATTGCTGATGCCTGTGGGATTCTGCAGCATATACTTTAGATGGTATGGGATATACTGTATCTAATACTGGTTTAAATGGGGGAGCTGCTTTAAACAGGATTAGCCAACCAGAGCCAAGAGCATCGTCCAGTGCTGTATTAACATCAATGAAGACACATGGTCGATATAAATGCTGATGATATCATCCATATGATAAATTATGATATAGAAGTGCATAGATAATCCACTACAGCCACTGTGCTGTAAACACAGAAAATCTTCATGTAACGGAAAATATTACTGACCTCAGCGTGGTATGCAAGATTTTGTAGATTTCATTACAGTATGCCAGTGGGTTTGGGTCAACAAGTGGCGCATGGCTTAACTTTTATTATGCTAGAAGCATCTTTTTATATTAGTCTAAATATTCAGTAACATTACGCATTGTTTTAAATATAATATATGTCAGGGTATCTGTTATTTTACAGTAACAGCTTATTTATTTGGAAGATGATACAAATTGCCCATAGACTTTGGATACCAGTAGAATTTATTGTGCAGCTGGAAATATCCTGACAGCTGAATATTCTGTATTTGTTTTATAAGGATTTCTATAATCCATCACAATGTATTTTAAGATTTAGCTCTAACCAAGCCCAATAAGGTTTCAAACCCACTATGTTTGAACTCGGCTCTAGTTTTCATGTACGTTCAAAGTAACACTTCTGTTATTTTTTCATTTCATTGTGATGGCGTACATTGCATCATTTGTACAGTGTCCAAATATATACCGCACTGCTTATGACATTTTTTTTTTACTATTTATGGAAGTTCCGGACCCTCAGGCAGTTATGCGTTAAAGCATAATTCAGCATTAGTTTTGACTTGTGCCACTCATTGGGGAAATTGGCCAAGTTATTCTGTACCCTAGGAATTCTATTTCCAGTCCTACATTTCAGATGACTTGCACGTGGCACTGCATTATTTGCTTTGTTCCTAAACAGTATTTCTAGCATTAGGGGAAAAACATTTGTTGACTTTTTGTTCTTTGGATATTGTGTTTTGTGCTGTAAATAAATTTTAAAAAAATCTGTCCGCTGCTTTTTGTTAAACTGTTAAGCCCTGCATTGACAGACCATTTTTCATTCCAAAGAGGCCCATAAAACCAGAATGTTAAAAGAAATCTGTCATTTTGCGCTGCTTAGCTGTGTTGAGAAAAATATCCACCTACACGAAAATTTCATTGATTTGGATGAGAGAATAAAGCTAAACCAGGTACCTGTTCTGTTGGGATCAGTTATTGAACCCGCTATTGGGTGGAAGGAATTTTTTATTCCTATTTTTAGAATAATAACATTATATACTTGTTGGTTCTAAATGGATATGTCCTTTGAAACAGTTATATATATTTTTTTTAAAGCACGTTTTAATAAGAAATTCTAATAAATAAAAGACATTACATACTATACCTTCAGAATGGTAAAGATCTACAATAGAGAACAACATATTTATACATATTCCAATGCATGGACAATTAGTCATAAATACAGAAGCCTCTTTCCGAAAGGATCCAAAATTAAGCCATACAGAAGCAGAGTGCCTGGTAGATGTAAGTGCTCCAGGGGGTAAGGGGTGGGTGTGGGGGGGGGGGGGGGATTACACCATGGTCGCCAAACCTCATCAAACTTTTGAAGAAATCTTCCAGTTTTCAAAACTACTTTCTTATAAGGGAAAATAGTGTTGACCATATTTTTCCACCACCCGATAGAACGTCTATTCATTCACCTAATAGCTATAGCTTTCCTGACCAGAAAAGTGTTTCTCACAGCATTATTCTGGCATAAAGTTTAATTTAATATAATTTTCAACATTAGAATTAAACCAGGACTATCAAAGTGTATTGAAGAAAAAGTAAAAAATTATTTACATTTTATTTAAAAGTGGTTAAATTCAGCAGATAAAATGGTATGTATTTAAAAGATCCAGAACAGACTGATAATTATCTGCTAATGTGTTCCTACTAGTATTTTGAACAATGGCCATATATTACTTCGAATTCTTATCAATCATTTTTGGAACTCTGCTGTAAACATGGATTATTAAGTGCCACCAGCACATTTTCCCAACACTCCCCTGGGCAACTCACATGGGAAGATGATGATTGGTGCCCAGTTCTGCTTCATGGATTACTGGGTAATACATTTGTCTCTGGCATAAAAAAAGATTGTGGGTCCACAATAACTGGGTTCTTTTTTTTGTTTTTTTCCAGTCATATGTTATCAAAGAAAGGATATAACTCCTAATAACAGTCCTTATAAAGATTGTAAATCCATGTTCATATAATTCAAAATAAATATGAAATCTTCAAAATATAAAAATACACCAGTGTTGTATAACATTTTATTGACTGGCCTGTAAGATTTGTAATAATAGGAATTTATGGTCTAATTGGGGTCCTAATTGTTTACAAAATATCCAGAACTACACAGTAGTTATTTTACATTATACAAACATATCTGTATTAGTTACATAGTAATAAAGACCTTTAAAGAGGCAACTATTATGGACCTTAACCCCTTAAGGACGCAGCCTAGTTTGGGCCTTAAGGCTCAGAGCCCATTTTTCAAATCTGACATATTTCACTTTATGTGGTAATAACGTCGGAATGCTTAAACCTATCCAAGCGATTTTGAGATTATTTTCTCGTGACACTTTGGGCTTCATGTTCGTGGTAAAATTTGGTCGATATATTCAGTCTTTATTTGTGAAAAATTGCAAAATTTAGAGAAAATTTACAAAAAATAGCATTTTTCAGAATTTAAATGCATCTGCTTGAAAAACAGACGGTTATACCACCCAAAATAGTTACTAGTTCACATTTCCCATATGTCTACTTTAGATTGGCATCGTTTTTTGAACATTATTTTATTTTTCTTGGATGTTACAAGGTTTAGAACATAAACAGCAATTTCTCATATTCTTAAGAAAATTTCAAAAGCCTTTTTTTGAAGGTGCCAGTTCAGTTCTGAAGTGGATTTGAGGGGCCTATGTATTAGAAACCCCCATAAAACACCCCATTTTAAAAACTAGACCCCTCAAAGTATTCAAAACAGCATATAGAAAGTTTTTTAACCCTTCAGGCATTTCACAGGAATTAAAGCAAAGTGGAAATGAAATTTGCAAATTTCATTTTTTCTGCTGAATTTCAATTTTATTCAATTTTTTTTTAGTAACAGAGAAGGTTTTACCAGAGAAACACTACTAAATATGTATTGTTCAGATTCTTCAGTTTTTAGAAATGTCCCACATGTGGCCCTACTGCGCTCGTGGACTAAAACACAAGCCCTAGAAGCAAAGAAGCACCTAGTGCATTTTGAGGCCTCTTTTTTATTAGAATATATTTTAGGCAGCATGCCAGGTTTGAAGTGGCGTTGAGGTATCAAAACAATGGAAACCCACCAGAAGTGACCCCATTTTGGAAATTACACCCCTCAAGGAATTCATTTATGGTTTTTGTTATCATTTTGACCGCACAGTTTTTTCACAGCACCTATTTGAATTGGGCTGTGAAATGAAAAAAATGATATTTTTTCCAATAAAATGTCATTTTTGATCAAAATTTCTTATTTTCACAGGGAACAACATACCCCATTTTGTTGCCCAATTTGTCCTTAGTGCGGCAATACCCCATTTGTGGTGATAAACTGCCGTTTGGGCCCATGGGAGGGCTCAGACGGAAAGGAGCGCTATGTGTTTGTTGGAGTCCAGATTTTGCTGGATTGGTTTTCGGGTGCCATGTTGCATTTGCAGAGCCCCAGAGGTATCAAAGCAATGGAAACCCACCAGAAGTGACCCCATTTTGGAAACTACACCCCTCAAGGAATTCATTTATGGTTTTTGTTATCATTTTGACCGCACAGTTTTTTCACAGCACCTATTTGAATTGGGCTGTGAAATGAAAAAAATGATATTTTTTCCAATAAAATGTCATTTTTGATCAAATTTTCTTATTTTCACAGGGAACAACATACCCCATTTTGTTGCCCAATTTGTCCTTAGTGCGGCAATACCCCATTTGTGGTGATAAACTGCCCTTTGGGCCCATGGGAGGGCTCAGAAGGAAAGGACCACCATTTGGCCTACTGGAGCTTTTCTGGTGCTAAGTCATGTGTGCAGAAGCCCCTGAGGTACCAGTACAGTTGAAACCCCCGAGAAATGACCCCATTTTAAAAACTACACCCCTTAAGACATTCATCTAGAGGTGTAGTGAGCATTTTGACCCCACAGGTACTGTGTAAAAGATAATGCGCAGCAGATGGTGCAGTGTGAGATTTGCAATTTTATATATGTATATGCCATTTCAGTGTCCAATATAGTGTGCCCAGCATGCGCCACCGGAGATATACACCCCTTAAATTGTAATGTGGGTTCTCCTGGGTACGACAATACCCTACATGTGGCTGTTATCAGCTGCCTGGGCATACGGCAGGGCTCAGAAGGGAAAGATGAGGGGGGTAAGCTGTGCGGAGGGCATCGGGGTAAATTAAAAATCAAGGGATGTATGATACATTTTAAAACAATCTTTTATACAGAGCCCTGGTTTTTCGGGACACGTGTCACATTGGTATATTGTGTTCTTCCTTATCCCCCTCTTATAGCAGACTCTGCACCTCTTTTGACTCTTTCCCTTTCCACCGGTTTGGGGACCTTCTCCTGGAAAGTGTTGCCCTGGTACGATGCGTGTGGCCTCGCTTCCAGAAGTACTGGGTGCCCCCCCTTCCTGGTCCCTAAAGATTAGATCTTGAAATTCCAGGAAAGTTCCCCTCTGGCCTGCACATCGACGTAGCACATACGCATTGTACAAAGCCCTCTGTATGATGTGCCCGGCCAGCTTCTTATACCACACCGCATGGCGCTGTAGGGCTTCAGGACTTGATTTGACAAGTCCATCCCTCCCATGTACCTATTGTAGTCCAGGATGCAGTCTGGTTTGGGGGTGGCCTTTCCTTCATATATCCTAAACCTGTAGGTATACCCTGATGCACTCTCGCACAGCTCATACATCTTCACGCCATACCTTGCCCTCTTACCTGGCAGGTACTGGCGGAATTGAACCCTCCCTTTAAAATGTACCAGGGACTCATCAATAGAAATACACTTCTCAGGGGTGTATGCTTGGGAAAACCGGGCACTAGAACGGTCTAATAGGGGTCTCCGTTTATACAAACGGTCAAAACTGGGGTCATCTCGGAGTGGGCACGGCTCATTATCAGTATAATGTAAGAAGCGAAGTATTGCCTCATTTATTTATTTTTTTAGGTTCCAGTTCAGTTCAGAAGTTGCTTTGAGGGGCCCATATATTAGAAACCCCTATCAAACACCCCATTTTAGAAACTAGACCCCTCAAAGTATTCACAACAGCATTTAGAAAGTTTATGAACCCTTTAGGTGTTTCACTGAAATTTAGAGCAAAGTAGAGGTGAAATTTACTCTTTTTATACCATTTTTTTTATAACACAAAAGGATTTATCAGAGAAACGCAACTCAATACTTATTGCCCAGATTCAGCAGTTTTGAGAAATATCCCACATGTGGCCCTCGGGCGGTAATGGACTGAAGCACCGGCCTCCGAAGCAAAGGAGCACCTAGCGGATTTTGAGCCCTCTTTTTTATTAGGCACCATGTCCGGTTTGAAGAGGTCTTGTGGTGCCAAAACATTGGAAACCCCCCAAAAGTGACCCCAATTTGGAAACTAGACCCCTTGAGGAATCCATTGTAGTTTTCATGGGGTGCATGCGGCTTTTTGATCAGTTTTTATTCCATTTTTAGGTGGCGTGGTGACTAATAAACAGCAATTCTACTATTGTTTTTGTATACTTTTTTTTTTACAGCGTTCACCGTGCGCTATAAATGATATATTAACTTTATTCTGCGGGGCGATACGATCACGGCGATACCAGATGTTTATAGTTTTTTTTTATGTCTTATGGCGTTTGCACAATAAAATACGTTTTGTAAACAATCATTCACTTTTTGTGTTACCTTATTCTAAGAGCCAGAACGTTTTTTATTTTTCAATCAATAAAGCCGTGCGAGGACTTATTTTTTGCGTAACGAACTGTATTTTCCATCAGTACCATTTTTAGGTACATGCGACTTTTTGATCTCTTTTTATTCCATTTTTTGGGAGGTGAAGTGACCAAACAATTGTGATTGTGGTACGGTTTATTAATATTTTTTTTTACGGCGTTCACCGTGCGGGATAAATAACAAAATAATTTTGTAGTTCAGGCCGTTACGGACGCGGCGATACCAATTATGTATAGTTTATTTGTTTGTTTATATATTTTTATTAATAAGAAATGAGTGATAAGGGAAAAAGTGGGACTTTTACTTTTATTACTTTTAAAACTTTTATTTTCTTATTTTTACACATCTTTTTTTAACTTTTTTTTTACTTTATTACTTTGTCCCACTAGGGGACTTGAGGGCAGGAGGCCCTGATCGCTATTCTAATACACTGCACTACATGCGTAGTGCAGTGTATTAGAACTGTCAGCTACTCACTGACAGCAAGCATAGTGGGTCCTGACGTTGTCAGGACCCACTAGGCTTCCGTCTATGGCATAGCCGGACGCCATTGTTTGGTGTCCGGTTGCCATAGTCACCATCGCCGGCCGCTATCGCGTAGCAGGCCGGCGATGGCAGCTTAACCCCTAAAAAGCCGCGATCTCTATAGAACGCGGCTTTTAAGGGGTTAATCAGCGGGGACACAGCGATCGGTCCCCGCTGCAGGAGCTGTGACAGCTGCTGAACAAGACAGCAGCGTCACAGCTCCTGTATGTGTCGGGAGGACGGCCGAAACGGCCGTTACTCCCGAGACGTACTATTACGGCATGGAGCGCGAACGATACAGCTGCCATGACGTAATAGTACGTCAAGGAGCGGGAAGGGGTTAAGGACGCGGTGGTTATTTTTATTTTTTCATCCCCGCATTATGATAGACATACCTTTTTTTTTTTTTTTCTTCGACCTAGACATATGAGAGCTTGTATTTGGAGGATTGTAAGCTCCTGCGAGCATGTAACAGGTGGGAGAGGGTGTAGGATGGTTGCTGCCGCACAGAGAAAATGGCACAGCAAGAACTTCAGATGACACAGGTATAAGATTCTGAACAGAACTTTACACCAACAGAGGCACAATCTTCACGGTTACAATATTTGGTACATAAGCTTTACGGTTTCACTAATAAATAGGCGCTATACTTGGCAGTTTCTGATTTAACTGGTGAGAACGGGACATCGTGTTGGCTAATGGTTCAGTCTCAAGTTAAAACTTGTGGTGCAGGGGGTTTTTTGTTCACATATGAAGTACTGAGCTAGCGATACACCATTCAGCCTAGCAATACAAAGTCTTTTTGGTGGATCAGTCACTTGGTAGCTTGCGCCCTACCGGGCAATTTAAACTGGCAGCTCTCGTCCTGCCCAGCTATACAATCTGGCAGCTCTCGCCCTGCCCGGCTATCAAAAAGCAGCTCACGCTCCGCTCGGCAAATCCACCCACTCTGTACTGACTTCTTTCTCCCTCTCCTGCTTTTCCCACACACATCACTCTTTCTGTTTCTCTCCTCCATCACTCACCAACTGTCACTATCAAAATTTCCCATTCCCCCCCAACTGACCTCTGACAGCAATTTGCCTTCAGAAAGTCTCGTCCGTACAAAATATATAGTACTCTATGTAAAAGAACCTGTCTTCCTAATACAAATAAAGTTGCATTACATAAGTGGGTTCGGGGCATACCCTACAAGCAGGGTCCTCACTCCTCTTGCTTGAATTCTAAATTAGCTTTGTCACTATGTAATGTCTGATATTGTCTGTTTGTGTTCCCTCCAAATTGTAAAGTACTGCGGAATATGTTGGCGCTATATAAATAAATGTAATTATTTTTTATGCCACCATTTTGGGGTAAATATAATGTTTTTTTGGTTTTGCTTTTACAGCTTTCAACTTTATTCTCTGGGCCAATAAAATTACGGGGATACCAAATAAATTTATTTTTTTATGTTTTCCTACCTTTACGTAATTAAAACACTTTGAAAAAAATAATTTTATTTTGTCTCAACAAAACTTTTTTTTCCCCATAAACTTTACTAAACTTGTTTTTGAAGTCCCTCTATTGAACATCCATTATCCTGATTGCTTTCTATAATACATTGCAATATTTCTGTACAGAGCCTATTAGGCTCTTGTACATGGCAAACCTGGTGACCATTGCATTGCCCCAGCTGCCATGGCAACCCAACAGCACTGTAATCGCATCATAAGGGAGTGCCGATTGACTTACAGAGAGAGCCCCCTACCTCTGTAAAACCACTTCGGTGTATCAGTCGCTATAGACCGGAGCATCTATGGGGTTAAATGGCTGGTATCTGAGTTATCTCTGATCCTAGCTGTTAGAGTAGGGTGTCGGTTGTATAATACAGCCGGCACCTTCAAGTGATGATGCAGGCACAGCTCCTGTGCCATCGTTGCAATGTACTATTTCAGACGTACATTGATGACCTATCCTTAGGATAGACCATGAATGTGTGTTCGCCATACATGCAACTGTGCCAGGTTCACCTTGTTCAAAAAAAAGTGCATTATCCCCTTCATTCTGCTGATTGGTGGTGATCCCACACAGATCCCACTCGGATAGGCAGTCCATGTATATTCCTGGAAAACCCTTTTAAGAAACAATTAGTATAACACATTGATTATCAATATTATACATCAATGTCTAGTCGTTGTTTGTTTTTTGTTTTTAAACCAAGTGAAGTGTGCAATGTGGCAAGTTAAAATCCGCTGTATTGCTGTAAGGCCACTCGAAAAACAGAAGGGAAGACTGAGTTGCACACAAGGGTCACAATACGGTGGTAGCTGAGCGATAGTTTTCTCAGCAATGTCTATAAATATGGCAGCTATGTCGAAACGCTGAATGTGTCCAAAGTATAGATTGATTCTGTAAGTAGTTTTATACGCATAAATTGTGTATAGCCCTATAGAAAGAGTACGGCAATAAAAATTGCATTACTAAAACCCAGTTTAACTGAACAATCATTAGCACTTTGTAATATATAGAGTAATACATTTTTATTATTTTGATGTCATTGTGCCTTTTAATGTC
Source organism: Rhinoderma darwinii (assembly GCF_050947455.1). Taxonomy (NCBI): domain Eukaryota; kingdom Metazoa; phylum Chordata; class Amphibia; order Anura; family Rhinodermatidae; genus Rhinoderma; species Rhinoderma darwinii. The sequence continues at coordinate 175,405,424 of NC_134690.1, forward strand.
ATCTGCTATGATTTTGACTATTAAATAGGAGTAGAGCATAAGGAGTTAACTCACTTTATACTGCAAACATGACTTTCATGAAACTTCAACCATCCTCATTAAAAAGATTGACACATTTGCTTTCCTATTGCAAGGTTCTTTCTGTGGCAGATTTCCAGCCACATCCAATAATGAGTACGTTACCTTACTGTTCTTTGCTTTCAATTAAAAATAATGATTTACACCCTAGCAAGTCTCTTCTGCAGCTTCAAATACAAATCACAGGCTTTTACTGTCTAGCCGGATTTTGAACCTTGCATATGCAAAATCTCTCCCATCTAGTACTGTCTGCCTGCATGAATGTGTATTACATTGGGAGAGACAGATATTTCATATACACATTTTATCAGCTATACTTCATTCTAAAACTCAGAATGGCAACAATGTTGTCCTTTATGACATTTCCACATATGAAATATATATATATATATATATATATATATATATATATATATATATATATATATATATATATATATATATATACACACAGCTGAAGTATTACCAATATTTCACAAACCTTTGACATTGATAGCAGAAGAACTTCATCATTTCATCTGGATGTTTCTTGCAGTATTGTTTACTTGACTTTTCATCACTTATGAAATGAATAATGGCAAAGTTGTCAGACAGACGAGAAACACTCCAGACGTGTAGCATCTCAGTTATTTGACGACAGCTTGGACATCTGAGAGGTGGGATCTGTCCATGTACTGCCAGATGTAGGCTCCTGCTGAAGAGTTCTTGTAGACACTTCATGCAAAATGTGTGGCCGCAAAATAAAACCTTTGGTCTTCTGTCTGTCTCGTTGTATTTGTCAGTACAAACTGTACAATGCAATAAATTGTGTAAGCGTGAAGACATCGTGCTGAACCTCTGATGCTGGTTACCTTCAATTCTGTGTCTTCTAACTGGGAACTACTCCCTGTTTATCAAAGAACATAGTACGGTGCTGTAGATAGGCAGGAATATTTCTGATACAGTATCAAGGCAACCGGCTTGTCACGACCTGTACGTGTTTGAATTCTTTGGCTTGTCTTCGTGGTGAACCTGTTTCGGTTGGACAAATATATTATTTGGATGTGTGGTTTTCATTTGTTATTACAAGTACTGAGTGTTGCACATTTTCAATGAACAACTTTTAAAACCTCTTGTCCCTGAATGAACGCAGTACAACTCTTTTTTTATTTTATGGGTTAAAGGGGTTGTCCAGGATTAGAAAACATGGCTGCTTCTTGACCACCTCTTTTTAATGTTCTTATCTAAACATTCTTACAATGTAGAATATCGTATTCTATGTATCTATATAGCAATGTAGATGGAACTTTGAATGACTGGAAATAAATGACTGAATTGAAAAATAAAAACTTACATTAAAAAAATACCACAAAAAGCTGCACATAAAGTATAACTCCGTTATGAAGGCATGAGTGCTTTTCACAAACCCCTTCATCATCCACTAGTTTAAGGTGTATTCACACTGCATTTGCAGTATACGTTGGAAGTATACGTTTCCTGGTGTAAACCTCCAATGGAAGCCTCCTACTTATCCCACTGTATAAGCATACAGTGGCATACACCGAACATACAGTACACAGCAAACACCGTGTCACTACACCCTTAGGGCGGGTTCACACATGGCGGAATTCCACTTAAATTCCGCTGCGGACACTCCGCAGCGTTAATCCGCAGCGGAGCCGTTTCTCCATTGACTTTCACTTTAAATTAGCAGTGTTCGTTTACACGATGCGTACAATTCCGCTGCGGAGCATAGGCTGCGGAGCGGAATTTGGTGTCCGCAGCATGCTCTGTCTGTTGCGGAGCAGTGGCGGACTCATGGCGGAATTTCTCCATTGACTTCAATGGAGATTCAAAGTTCCGCAATGAAGTCCGCAGCTGTCATGCACATGTCATGTGTGCTGCGGATGCGTCTTGCTTTTTTAACTTGACATTTCTTCATTCTGGCTGGACCTATGTATTTCTAGGTCTACAGCCAGACTGAGGAAGTCAATGGGGCTCCCGTAATGACGGGAGCGTTGCTAGGAGACGTCAGTAAATAGTCACTGTCCAGGGTGCTGAAAGAGTTACGCGATCGGCAGTAACTGTTTCTGCACCCGGGACAGTGACTACCGATCACAATATACAGCAACCTGTAAAAAAATATAAGTTCAAACTTACCGAGAACTCCCTGCTTCTGTCTCCAGTCCGGCCTCCCAGGATGACGTTTCAGTGTAAGTGACGGCTGCAGCCAATCACAGGCAAAGCACAGGCTGCAGCGGTCACATGGACTGGCGCGTCATCCAGGGAGGTCGGGCTGGATGCCGAAAGAGGGACGCGTCACCAAGACAACGGCCGGTAAGTATGAAAATCGTTTCCTTTCACTAGGGAAAGTGCTGTCCCTTCTCTCTATCCTGCACTGATAGGGAGAAGGGAAGCACTTTTCCCGCAGTCTGCAGCAGCCAGTCCGCATCAATGTACTGCACATTTTGTGCAGATCCGCAGCAGAATCTGCAACGCAGATTCTGTGCGGCATCGATGCGGACAGTTGCGGAGGAATTCCGCCATGTGTGGTCATGCCCTTACCGCTGACAAAGGTTAGTTTGAAACGTGCATCAGGGCCGCAGTGATTCTTACATGAGCATTGTTGGCCAATCCAAAAGCAGGGTGGAGTGTCTCAGACTACCGAAGTAGTGTGCACCAAGTAGTCTTAGAAAAGCTGGGCCATCTTGAATAGATGGAAAGGGGCCCAGTGATCAGTGGCACAAAAACGTGAAAAGTAGGGCACCAGGTACATAAACTCTTTTTTTACAGCATTTTCACCAGTTATCCACGACACTAGTCCAATGGATGATAGAATAATACAAATTGACTACGTATTTATGTAAACTGAGTTAAAAAAGAAAATGTTGCACAATCATAGGAGTTTTTTTTATTTTCCTGGTCAACTTTGAATGTAAAATGTATTGTTAAGGCCCTGTTCACATCACATTTTGGCCCTACGTTAAGCATTCATGTTGGGAAAGCTTCTCACGTACACTATAAATGTGTCCTTATGGCTCTATTAGCCTGACGGATTCCAAGAGTGTCTTTTTGGCCTCTGTTTGACTGGTATACGTAGGTATACCTTTTTTTTGGAGGATGGACTAACGTAGTATACTACGCTATTCCATACTGAGGGATCCGAAAAAGAAAACTTATACCGTGCGGTATACGTGTTTTTTTTTTTTACATGGAAGCCTATGTGTGACAGATGTCACTGTATGTCTTTCCGTCACAGGTATACGTTAAACATATACTTTGGGGAGCTTTCCCAGGGCCGGAATCCTGGGGAAGAGCATCAGGTAGCACTTGGCCTGGGGATTCCAACCCTGGGGAAGTCCCTGGAGTCACTGTCCATGTATGGACAGTTATGTCAAGGACTTTTAACTACGGAGTCCTCAGCCAGAGCATCAGTAGCACTCTGGCCGAGCACTACGGGATTGGAGAAGTCCCAAACATCTTTGTCCATCTATGAACAGTAACGTCAGGGGCTGATCCAGCAGCGAAATCCCCAGCTGGAGCATTGCCGATGCTCTTGGCGTGGTTTCCAGCATCTCAATGTCCAGAAATAGATAGTGTCGTCAAGGGCTTTCCCAAGACAGGAGTTCCCAACCAGAGGGCTTTCGATGCTCTGGCCGGGGACTCCATAGTTAAAAGACCCTGACAAAACTGTTCATAAGGTATATGGACAGTGACATCAGGGGCTTTCATGGGCTCAGCGCTTAAAGTACCACTGTGCCCAGGGGTTTCGGTATGCCTATATATCGGTGCCTACCGTCGGAGGTATACTTCGGGACTCTTCCCGACGTATACTTTTGATGGAAGTGAAAAATTTGATGTGAACAGGCCCTAAATTACATTTATAATTAAGTGTAAGTAAGGGTCTTAATGAATTCATCAATGAGATGGCACATAAATCAATAATTGAGAATAGCATCTTGTGTGACCATCTGTTATCCTGAACTTGGCATCATAACTTCAGTTTCTAAAGTGGATACCCCCTGATAAATGTTCTGGACTGAAAATTATTTGACATTTAAATGAAGTCTGTCACCATTAGGTCTGTTCATGTTCACCATAATTTTCTTGTTACTTTAGTCTATTGTATATGCATATGTATTGTTCATGTTATTCATTTCAAATGCAACCTAAATGGTTATTAACAAGCACAGAATAAGAAGTCCGTAGTATAGATTGCTGTAAATATTTAAAGAGCTGTCATATATAATAGATTCAGCATGGTGTAAAAGTCTGAAAATGTGGGGTAGTATAATATATATTTGTGTTGGAAAGACAGGAGTTTCTCTTTTGACTGCGAGGCAGATTAGGACACAGGTATTTAATCTTATAAAGCCAAATTTCATGCGGTGTACAAACACTGGTTGGGAATAAAATGAAGACTACTATTAATATGACACTTGTGGCACTGTTTCTCCACCCACCAATAAAGCACTCCGTTAAGATATTAAAGTAATTTTACATGGCTTTATCCCAATGCCGATATTTTGTTTCAAGATTCTTCCCATACTGTACATCCCACACTGAACAGATGACTACTTAGAAATTAGATGAATTATATAACATTATCGAAATATGTCTTTATGTAATCAGCATAAGTGCGTCTAATGGAGGAAAACCTGTTCTAATCAACATTTAGCTTTAGCGTGCAAAAGATGGAAATGCCTAAGAATGCAGATAAATGTGCTGGCACTATCGCACATATTCATTTTTGAACTTTTTATATCAATGCACCATTAAAATGATTGAAAATACTATTACGCTATTATTAATGTTGCAAATGACTAATATATCTTGAAATGAAATATGACTGCATAGCACCATATTTAGCAACCAACCATGTCTTAATAGAAAACTCTTATCCCATCCTTAAATTAATGTCCACCCTCAATTCCCTTTATTTAATCTAAATTGGTCTAAAATGATGTACAGGTTTCTCATATTCGTTGGGCAAAGCCCTGTTTTTCTGAAACCATATGCAGTAAGGCCTTCCGTTGGAGGTTTACGTTCCCAACATATACCTCCGATGGAAGGCTGCACTGTATAGCACACTGTTGTGCCCGTGGTAGCTGACCACCGGCACGTCCTACTTACCGGCAGCCACAACCGCAGGACATTTTGTTCATGCTGGCGTCTCATTCCCCAGAGACGATGGCACAAGCAGCTTCAGCTCCTCTCTCTCTGTTTCCTGTAAGGTGAGTGCGCTCACTCCTGGCCTTGTAGGGCCAGCGCAAACACCTGTGTTCCCCAGCCAATCCCTTTACATCCTGGACTATAAAAAGGGCTCTGCCCTTCCTCTCCTTGCCTGAGCGTTGTTGTGTCTACCCATGTTCGTTTAACAAATGGTCCCTTTGTTGTGTCCTGTTCCCAGTGTTCCAGTATGCGGTTTCCTGTATCTGTATCCAGTAATTGTGTTTGTTCCCAATCAAAGTCTACTGTTGTAGGCTAGTTCATCCTTTGTGCCACGCCAAGTGTCATTTGTGCCAAGGAGTCTGCTACACCACGTGTCAGAATTTCTATACAGGTACTCTAGTTCTAAAGATTTTCATTGACTGTAGTTTGGCCAGCTGCTACTCCACTACGGCGGACCGGCCAAGTAGGTCCACATACCCCCCCAGAGCCGTGACACATACAGTGAGATATGTCACTCGGGGACTCCAGCCCTGGGAAAACTCCTAAAATCACTGTCCATAAAAGGACAGTGAATTGAGGAGATTCCCTGGGGCCAGAGTCTCCGGGCAGAGGAAGCATCAAGAATCACTCTCTCCGGGGACTCCGGCCCTAGGGAAACTCTTGAAGTCACTTTCTATATAAGGACTCTTATATCACTGGAACTACCTGACTTATAGGTTTAACGTACACCTGTGACAGATATCGAACATTTATTGACATAATGAATCTCACATATGGATTCATGACCCACTACATAGAAACATTTCCACTACTGTGTCTCAACAAAGTAACCCAAGATTCCTGGACTTAGAGAGTCATTACCTGTAATGACCAACCATGTATAACAAAATCCTGTGATATCTTCAAGGGATTGTTCCACAGAAAACATTTATCGCCTAACCACAGAACAGGTGATAAATGTATAATCACTGGGGGTCCCACAGCTGGGACTCCCACCAATCAAGAAACAAGGTTCTTAAGGCCCCCATTTGAATGGAAAGGTGGTCACGAGTGCGCACTACCTGTCCATGCAATGTCCATAGGACTGATTGAGATAGCCGAATAGAGCACATCGCTATCTCTGTGAGCCACATAGACTTCTCAGTAGTGGGACCCCCAGCGATCATACATTTATTACCTACCCTGTCGATTGGTAATAACTTATTTCATGGGCGTTTAATGATGTCACATTCTTTGTTATTCATTTGTAAACCTGTTTTATGAAGTAGTCTCATAATGTAAGTATGTCCTGAAAATTTGCAAATGCAATATTCCTGGCTAGTCAATAAAGGTATTATGTGTATATTATTTTGCCATTTTTCAGTACTATTATAACCATCACGCATATGTCATAAAAATCATTAATTTGGGAGCACAGGGTGCTCTTATTCTGCCCTTGGATTTGCATTGTCTGAACTAATGTTTTCTTTGTTTTTTTATAACTGAGAATAAGCATTTATTTTCCATAAACGTGACTGCAACGGATTACATCCAGTCAATAAGCTTCTATTCCAAATTACTTATAAACAGGAATTTGGACTCCTCATTACACTGAAAATCTTTACTATCTTTAATTAGGCTGAATCTGATTGTAGCCTCGGCTAATCTCCTGTCTGGATCTGATTGTGAAATGATACTATGCTCTTCTGCAGGGTCTCTAAAGAACCTTTTTCATATTAACTATTTTCAATCGTAAATGCCTTTAATGAATAAAATCTTAAAGGGAATGTGTTGCCAGCAAAAAATGTATTTTTTTTTTAGTTAAACAATTAGTGTGTGGGTGATTAAACATTGTTCTAATTTTTTTTATTTTTTTCATGAGTCAGGAAATATTATAAATTAGATTCTAGTGAGCTCTGAGAATCCCCCCCCTCCTTTATCCTGGCTAGTGCCGGGAGAAACGAGGGGATTGAACGGTCAAACCTCTTACACTGTGTGTCGCCATTTTTTGAGCTAACACACAGTGTAGTAGGTTTACATACACTAGTAAACACACAGTAAAACACTTACATACACAGAAATCACTTACCTGCTCCAGTCGCCGCCGCTCCCTCCGGTCCGTCCGCTCCGTCTGCTGCCGCTGCTCCATGTGCACAAGTCCGGAAGTCGCAACCGGAAGTAGTAATCTTACTGTCCGGCTGCGGCTTCCAGTCCACAGGAAAATGGCGCCGGACGGCGCACAGTTCAACTTGGACTGTGTGGGAGCGGCGCATGCGCCGTTCCCACACAGACGGCGTACACCATAGTGGATGGAACGGGCCCCGTTTGCATTCACTATGGGACTGGAGCTGCCGTACTCCATGTCTGTATGTGTCGTTAATCGACACATACAGAAATGGAGTAAAAAATGGCAGCCCCCATAGGGAAGAAAAAGTGTAAAAATAAAAAAAAGTGAAACACAAACACACAAATAAATGTAACAAGCAGCTTCCAATTAATGTAGAACAGGCCACAATATGTTGTTATTCTGCTTTTACTATAATTTTTTTACCTTAGGCTGGGTTCACACGACCTATTTTCAGATGTAAATGAGGCGTATTATGCCTCGTTTTACGCCTGAAAATAGGGCTACAATACGTCGGCAAACATCTGCCCATTCAAATTTGAATGGGTTTGCCGACGTATTGTGCAGACGACCTGTAATTTACGCGTCGTCGTTTGACAGCTGTCAAACGACGACGCGTAAATTGACTGCCTCGGCAAAGAAGTGCAGGGCACTTCTTTGCCACGTAATTTGAGCCGTTCTTCATTGAACTCAATGAAGAGCAGCTCAAGATATACGAGCGTCCCAGACGCCTCGTATATTACGAGGAGGAGCATTTACGGCTGAAACGACGCAGCTGTTTTCTTCTGAAAACAGGCTGTCATTTCAGCCGTAAATGACAGCTAGCGTGTGAACATACCCTAACACATATTGCTAGTATAACCGGTATGGAGAGGCCTGGACTGACAACCTGCAAGATGGATGAAGTGCTACTGGTTAAAATAGTGGTACAAAAAAAAGTGGTAATGTCAGAGGGAAAGATGAGGCCACGTGACCGCACTGTGAGGCAATTAATTTTCATACTGTATTACATTACCAAAAAAGCAATTGTTTTATCAGGATGTCTTTTCATGCGTGTTTAATGTGTATAAGTTTTATAATGTGGGATAATATTGCTTTGGAGCTGGTGGATGGTTAGCTGGTTTTGCACTGTGGTCCAAGAGCATAAAGGTATACGGCCATAATTATCAGGGTGTAAAATTACTATGCAGCAAACTTGTCATTTCTTTAAGAAATTTCCAGCAAACATTAGGACTTAGAACTTCCTTCTTCCAGTCAAAGCTTGACACGTTTGGAAATTCTCTTGTACTACTGAAATTACATAATTTGCCATGTCTATATCTTTTAATAAAATGAATATAATAAGAAATCTTACACTGTCACTTTGGATGAGCTTAATAGATCATATATTTACTGACTGGATTTATAATGAACATCATTATCTGACTGTGCAGGTTGCTGCTTGCTATAGAAATGTCATGCTGCTAAAGTAATGTGTAGGTGAATACGTAATCCCTGTCATATTACTATGTCAATGCAAAACCATCGATAAATCTTTAACTAAGGTCAAAGATATTTTAATATTACTCCATTATATGGACTTAAAATTGCTTACAGGAATATTTATTGTGGACAGTTGTAACTTTAAAGTAGCCTACAGAACAGAATGGGTATTCTATTCTGAGACTTATGGTATGCGGTTCAGAGGGCCGTGGAGTGTCACCCGTGGCCGCCTGAAAATCACGGGCCATTCACATTCATTTCAACGAGACTGGACTGTAAAGTGCGGCTGTAATAAGACATGTCCTATCTTTTTGCGGTCCAGGCTCCCGGGCAATGCACGGACCGTGGTAACCACTGTCGTGTGCATGGGCCCATTGAAATGAATGCGGCCGCAATAATAAGTTAGTGTGCATGGGGCATGAGATGAGCTTGGACGATTCTGTATTATACCGTATTTGGAATGTATATGTGTAAGTATGAAGGTAAGGCCTACTCTGATATCATAAATAAAGTAACATCCTGCCCCACATGGCAGAGGCCTATTTTGAACACAGAACACATGTCATGGTCTCGCCGACCGGCCTCTCTCAAACCTCCAGAGAAAGGGTATTAATTGATTTGGAACTTGTAGACAAATGCAGATAGTCTTGTTTTATGGACAAAGTAAATTCTGCAGCGATACTAAGCACTTTTATTACTTCAACCTGTCTGTCTTCAGCCTGTGCAGTTCTTATGAATTTAATTCAATTCATATTCAATACCCAGTTGACATGGTTTGTGATATTTTTTTCATGTCCAAATTTACAATGGCTCATTCGTAATAACTAGAAGGCATGGTGGTTTCCAAATATATGGTTAGGTATGGTTTAAAATGTATAAATAGTTATATGTACAGTAGGTGTGCTATGCAATTATTTTAATACAAAGGTAAAAAACAAAATGGGACAAATTTGTCATACTTTCATTAGTTTCTGAGCTTTTAGGTTTCGTTCACATGCGCTTGGGCTGACCGACACAAACGGAAACCATAGGTTTCCGTCACCGTTAATTTCAATGGTGACTGATCCGGTGCCAATAGTTTCCGTTTGTCTTCGTTGTGCAAGGGTTCCGTCGTTTTGACTGAATCAATACAGTTGTCTACTACGCTATTGATTCCGTCAAAACGACGGAACCCTTGCACAACGGAGACAAATTGAAACCATTGGCACCTGATCCGTCACCATGGAAATCAATGGTGATGGAAAACCTATGGTTTCCGTTTGTGTCTGTCAGAGCTCTGCTCTGACGGAACGTCGGAACGGAGCCATAGCGGAGATGTGAACGAAGCCTTAGTGTTTTCTAGTTGTAGTAAAGTTAAAAAAATAAGTTGGTTGCTTAACTGTAGTCTGGCTGTTTAGTCTGGAAAAGCAACAGCAGTATGGCTGTATAATCTAGACCTACTTCTAGAACAGTCTGGATGTATAGTCTGGTCCACGTACTATTACTGAAGTATGGCTGAATAGTCTGGACTACGGCCGGTGTCTGTATTTTTTTTATTTTTTTTTACCGGCCTCATAGGAGGCCTGTATATTTCAGTTGCCATATTCTCCCAACCGCCCGAATTCAGCGGGATAGTCCTGGATTCCGGGCTGTGTCCTGCTATCTCGGGTGGCCGGTGGCATGTCCTGGTTACAACTGTATCCTTGTTCTCAGTTGAAACCAATGGTGGGGTAGGGAGCAGTTAAAACCCTGCTCCACTATTTACTATGTACAGTCAGCTGTGAGAGGCTTGACACAGACAGACGTGATGCAGTTACGTCATCGTGCCTCTCTGTGCCGAGCCACAAACTGCAGAGACCGGAGGAGCAGTGGGATATCCTCCAATTGTCGTGGGAATGGGGTTAGGCGAGTATTTTAGATATTTTTAGACATTTTTATTTGGCACAGGAAAAGGCATTGTACTGGGTGTGGAAGGCAGCTACGGGGGGCATTCTACTGTGCAGGGCAACTGTGGGGGCATTATTCTGTGGGAGATGCAGCTATAGGGGCATTATATTGTGTGGGGGCAGCTATGGGGGGCATTCTGAGTGAGGTAATAAATCAATTAAATCAATCACGATGAGGCAACTCCTTTTAACTTATGATAACATAGATTATTTACTTTTCATTAAATGTCAATTATAATGGTTCAGTCCATAATACCATACATTGAAGTACGTCAAATTGAAAATACATTTTCTTTGTAATAGGTTATTTTTAGATGTTCAGAAAACTTTTTTTCTTCTCTGTAGAAAACATTTTCCAAAGTGTTTTCCTGTCACAGAAATGGTAACTGCATCATTTCAGCAGTGTGGATGTTGAAGTAATATTTAATGGTATGCTAAGCAGCCTGAAACAAATGGTAAGCATATGGGCTAAACCGCCATGTATGCCAGATGCTATACAAAGATGTTTCTATAGTTCTATAATTTTTCAACCGAATTACATTTAATTTACAATGATAACCATAATATCCCTGTAAAATGCTATGTAAATGTGATCTGGTACGCAGGTCTGAAATTAAATTTTATATTATATATATCTATCTATATCTATATAAAGATATAGAAAGTCCACAATCCAGCAGCACCAGTCAAAGTTGTGGATGGGTGCATGCCCTGGGAGCTTGATCACTGCTCCAAATCCAAGTATAGTCGTCCAAAGACAGGCAGCACTCCAAGTTTTAGTGAAAAAATGGCTTTTATTTAGCCCTTGTGCAACGTTTCGGCTCAGCGTATGGAGCCTTTTTCAAGCATCTGTCAAGCATGGTGGAGGTAATGTGATGGTCTGGGGTTGCTTTGGTGCTGGTAAAGTGGGAGATTTGTACAAGGTAAAAGGGATTTTTAATAAGGAAGGCTATCACTCCTGCAAAAACTGCTCCAGACGGTTTTTGCACAGTGGTTTGACAACTCGTCAAAACACTCGTCGAGGCGTTTTTTTCCTCTTTCTGACTGATTGAAATGTGGCTTTGGAAGTGGAAACCGCCTCAAGATGGGTCATGACGCTTCTTTTTACTGCGACACATTTTTTTTTACTCGCGGTAAGAAAACTCGTCCAACTCCCATTGAAATCAATGGGAGGCATTTTCAGGCGGTTTTTGAGGAGTTTTGCGGCGCGGTTTCCGCGTCAAAAAACTCTGTGTGAACAGGGCCTAAAGGTGTTTTTTTTTCTGTTTTGTAGTTGCCTCAAAATATTTTGTTTCTTTTTTTTGCGAGATATATAGGACGTTCTTATTATTTGAAATTAGAGCAAATATAAATTAATTTTGTAGGTCTTTTTAAGGGAAATATGGTCAGAGACAGGAAAAAAATACAGTTTTTCCCTCTTTTTTTATGCTCTGTTTTAAGGTAGTTTGTCCAATAAATATTATTTACCCCAAAAATGATTCTTCTAATTCTCTGGGGGCCAACTGAAACAGACGAGCACTCGACTGTCTCCACTGGCCCTATAGACAATGAATGGAGCGACAGCACACACGCGTGCCCGCGCTCCATTTTAAATCCTCTTTATTGCGATCGTGCAAAGAGGAGGAATGGGGGTTGGACCCCGTTCTTGAAATCAGTGGGGGGTACCAGTGGTGAGGCCCCCAGCAATCATACGTTTATCACCAATCCTGTGGATAGGTGGTATATGTTAATTGTGGAAAACCCCTTTAATAAGTATCCTCCTGTGTGTCTGTGTGGCCACCTGGTGGTAGTGATGTGAGTTTCAGCCTGTTAAGGGTTTTGCTAACATGTCGCGATATTTTATTGGATTTCTTTTATGATAAATTGGAGTCCTTAACCAAATTCAAGCAAAGGTAAGGTGGAGACGTGTATATGGACATACTAATATCCCATTAATTAGCTCAGTACAGGCCCATAAGGGTATTTTCCTGATCTCTAAATCTGAATGTGAAAAAACGCCCAATGATTAAACTAAACGTAGAGCAGTGAATAAGTGAATGAATTAATGAATAGAAATGTGCTGAAATCTATCTTTTCTAGCCAAAAAATACTTCAAACTGAAAATAAGACTAGTATTCTATCTCAACAGCAGCAAAATAAAGTCAATTAAAAAGAGGGCCACCTGGAGGATAATGGGGGAAGGGTATATCCAATGGTAAAATAATGCCGCAGTACAATGGGAGTAGTGCTCGTAGCAGAGAAGGAGAAATATATGGTAGGCTGTGTATGAGTTTATTTCTGATGGCCACCTTAACTACACAAATAAAACTTTAAAAAGGGGAATTATACTTTATATTTTTTAGAAAACAAATCTGATTTTGTGAGCTATAAAACCAGACAAATGTTATATAGTAGAAAGCAAGTTCTGCTAGCAGTCTTTTGAGTCAGGGCGGTAATTGGGATTTAGGAGCATTAACTGTTGTTTGTGAACAAGTTGTGAATGTCAATCAGTACTTAGATTCTGCAAATGAATCCATCGTACTCCAGGTCTAGAAAAGCACTGTAATCTGAAATCACAAGTTGTATAAATATATCACGTCAAAGCTTTTTGCTGGAACTTAATAGCTTTTGTAACCTCTATTTTAAAATGGTTAGTAGTGAAATTGTAGTGCCTTGTAAGGTGCCACCACACGAGCAGCACTTCAGTCTAAATGTCACATATGTTAGTGCTATGGTATAATATTACATATTTATACAATAATCATTTCTCAGGTACAATTTTATACAGAATTTCTTGAAATATGAGTTGTGCAGCAGTATCATTATGCTCTATGGATATTTATTTTCTGTCTGTATATATCAATAACATGTATTATAAGCACTGTAATAAAATTCTAGTAAATGTGTGTAAACATGCGTTGGAGAGGCGCAGCTGGTCGGAAGTGTTTATAAGCTGCACAGGCCGTTCTCTAGCTGCACCAATCTCTGGTTTAGCAATATACTGTAATTGTCTCCTTTTCTAGTTATTTTAATGCTATACGGAGTACAGGAGACAATTATGAGACACATTTTTTATTTTGGCAAGGACTTTACCTAGTGGTGAGGCCCAAGCATCACCATATTCTGTCAGGTGCAGCCAAAATAGAAAAAGGTTGAGAAGCCCTGGTGTAAAGGATGTCTCATAGGGGAATGACAGCGAATAGAGAGGCTTCCCTTACGTAAAAATAGCAGCAAAGTAATGGGGTTATTCTCTCCCTGAGAACTGGTAGGACAGATGTCAATTTTACTAAAGTAAGATAATTTATTGCCAACCCTCCCCTATAAAGGATAATGAAGTCACTACCCTGATGTATATTTTTTTTGTCCTGTCAGATTTAGGACAGTTGTTTTTGGTGTTTGTGCACTCTAGTTGTATTTGTATGTTATATGTATGATGCTGCTGAGCTTTACCTGCTCAGCAGTGTCGCTTCTACTGCAGCCGTTTATGCTGCTGTGGGGAGAGGTTGGTTCTCCAGTCCTGCTGTGGGCGAGGCGGGCATCCATGCTGCCATTATTGAATGAGTGCCGAGTTTAATACCTCCTCTCTTCTTGCGCCTCCTCCCTCTGTCTCATGCTAGAAGCAGAGGTTGGTTGGCAGGCATACTCTGCTTGCCAGTACTATGCTTTACTCTCCTCCTGCGCCTTCTCCTCCCATTTTGCGTAGGCGGAAGTCACACCATTGTTTTATTTCCACTTCTTTCTATCCAGGAGGTTGGGTATTCCAGCTGGAAGAAGTCCAGAAGGCACTCTGCAGGAGCGGCTTATGTCATTGAATCTAAGAGAGCTCAGAGTGGTTTACTTGTCTCTTCTGCATTTTGCCCCTCAAATCAGGGGGAAGGCGATAAGATCAGACAATATGGCATCTGTCTTGTACATCAACAAACGGGGAGGCACTTGATCTCATCCCCTTCTTATAGAAATGGGAATGATCTTGTCATGGATAGATTAAAAACGTACCCATTTATCTGCGGTCCACATACGGGGATCCTTCAGTATTGTTGCTGACAGCTTTAGCTGGAGTCACTCCATTCTTGGAGAAGTGTGCTTAAATCAGGACATCTTCAGTTAGATCACACAAATATGGGAGTGCAAGAGATAGATCTCATGGCAACAGGTTTCATCACCCAGATGGAGAATTTCCTTTTCTCTCGATCAAGAGGATGTTCTTGTGGCAGTGCATGCTCTGTCTATTATAGAATTCATCCGATAACAAAATTATTGAGATCATTAAAGTGTAGCTAAACGTTTGACAAACTTCTGACATGTCATAGTGACATGTCAGAAGTTCGGATTGGTAGAGGTCCGAGCACAGAGATGCACACCAATCGCTAGAACGAAGCAGCTGAAGTTCTCCTGTGAGTGCTCAGCTGCTTCGTGTCTGTTCGGCTGTTTCCGGAAATAAATGTATCTGTATACGGATTCAATAGAAAGTCTATGAGCCCGTACTCCGTTACATCGGCTTTCCGTAAAAAGCTGAACAGGCACGAATCGGCTCAGCGCTCAAACGAGGGCTTCAGCTGCTTCGTTCTAGCGATTGGGGGTCTCAGTGCTCAGACCCCCACCAATCCAAACTTCTGACATGTCTCTGTGAAACGTTTAGCTACACTTTAAGGTATGAGTTTACTTAACTTACGCAAGGAGACCAGAGACCCTAAAGATTCTGTTCTGATCTTAATTTATTCAAGAGGTACTTCTGATTTTATTAATAAGATAGATATACATTAATATCCAATCACAGTAGAAGCTCAAATCTCCTTGGAAAGTGTGATTGACCAATAATAATTTAATTGTGCAACTTTAAATTACATCAACTAATGACTTAAAAAAAATGAAGTACACTAAACCACAACTGTTCCATGTACAGATGTAGACAAGTTTATCTTGACTCTTTATGCATTATATACACAATTGCAAGCAACTTTACGTTGACTTTATCGATGGCTTTTCAATGGCATTTGTTGTGTGATTATTATGCTGCACCAAGTTATCAGTCAAGATAAACTTGGCTACAACTGTATGAGCTCTATAAATATACACTCCATGTATATGCAGGAAACTTAGCTGATCCATGTCTGTAAAGTAAGAACTTCTTATGACCGATATTCAATAACAAGAAACATATTTTAAAGTGTTTACACCATATTTGTATTTTTTTTACTCAATGGTTTTGTTTGGTGTGGGATGCCTTCAGATATTAAAAGAAAGTTAATATGTGTTGGTGTTCAGCAAAGCAATATATTTTAAACTAAAACTCCCAACACATTGAAGTTAATAAATTATTTAGAAATTTAGATAACAATAAACCAAATGGTCATTCCATACTAAATGTCTTCTACGCTGTCCATACCTTGAAGATTCAGGCTGCCCTACATCTTCCCTCCAGTTTTCATGATAACAAGGGTATTGATGAAAATCAGGCATGACCAGGCCACGGTAATTGCCATTATATTGTTCTCGCCCACGAGGTTTAGTTGAGTTAAGGGTGTTATTGGAGACCTATCCAGTGCAGAACCGGTCGTCTCAGTTTTTCCCAGATCTGAAGAGATTCAACCTGATAGCCTGGAGGTGGACCAGCCCATATTGCAATCTAGAGGGCTTTCCGATGCAGTCTTGAAGACTCTGGCTCAGTCCAGAGCGGATTCAACAAAAAAAGGCTTATGCAAGAATTAAAAGAATCTTCATGGCTTGGTGTTCTGAGAAGAGTGTGGATTATTTTTGCAGGAAGAAACAAAGGCTCCTGATTTTCTTAAAAAGCCCACTCAACTCTGGTAGTTTCCACCCCCTGGGCAGAAAAAAAGTCTGATCTTTCTGTATCAGATTTGTAGTACAACGTCTTGGATCTCGCTTATCATCTTTTAAAAACCATTATAGTCTGAATTTTTAATTTTCGGAAAGTACGGCCTTCTGCACTTAAAAGATGGTCCTCCCTATTAGGTTATTTCTTGCTAGATCTCCATTATTGTGCTGCTGGTTAAGATGTAAGTGAAACTTTGGCTTCTAAGATTAACCTGTTTTTTTCTTTCTATCCATCAGAAGCAATAGTTTTTATTTCCAATTGTTACGTTCTTAGATTTTCTTTATAATGAACACTTTCGGAGAGTGGATTTATTAGCCTTTATAGTTTTAATAATAATTTAATTTACTTAAATTTCCATCTGTCTTATCAGTTTACAAGGGGAGAATTACTCCATTATGGTGCAGCTATTAGGACTAAAGGAAAACTTAAAGGGTTAACTTAGAAACCAACACTTTCTTATTGTCTTCTGTCTGCTAAACTGTTTTCCAGTGCTATAAAGATTAAATACAAAGGAAAATTGAAAGAGTTGACTGTAGTAAATAATCAAGTCAGTGCTTTGATTTTCCAACTTTACTTAACTTTAACCTACAGTCAAAATCTATTGAAACCAATTTATTTGCGCTGGGTTTTATAAATCTCCCCCATTGTGCAGTGGGATGACTTCATTTAACCTACTACAGCTGTAATAGGTGTTTTGAAGCAATTGTTACATTCAACACTTAAAGCATCTGTTTGTGATCTTTGTCTTATGCACCAAAAGATTTTATCCCACCATGATTAAAAAAAATATACTAATACTTACAGGTAATGCTTATGTATGTACTGGTGACAGATCCTGCCAACAACTGTCATGGAGAATGGGGCAGATGAAAGTATGGTGCCCTCCTCGTGTGAGAGAGGGAAGAAAAGAGTTAAGTGTCGGGTGTTACAGACTGCAGTGCATGTCAGGAAATAAAGTCTGCTCACTATGAACTATGTAACCCTTTCAATAAAACTTAGTTGACTCCATGAGGGTATTTATTTTTCTAAAAATAGAGCAATAAAATGCATGTAGATATGGTAAGAAATATTTACATATAACATATGTTCACAGAGTACTCCTTATGCAATTGTAATCCCATCAATTTGTCCATACCTGCAGCTGTGTATGGTACTGCTAATCCCACATTTATAGTGTTACCCTTGGCTAACTTCTTAATGTATATTCCCATGGAACCAAATTGGCCATTGGTTTGAGATCTTTGCAACGCTTTGTTTTGTCATTGTAGACTGTCGCTGCTCTGGTACGGCGACTTCGCTATGAATTTTGGGTGGCGCATGCGCCTGGCGCCCAGCCAATGGGTTGCTGAGGTGGTCTAGGCAATTAGCGGGCCAGCCTGCATCCAAATCGGTGAACTCCGTGAGCCTGGCGGTTCTTTGACTATTTACCCGTTATTTTGTATTCTGGTTTGTGCTATACCCATTGTTTTTTGCTATCCTGTATATTAACCTGGCTCCCCTGAATAATCTATTGATTCTACCTCTGCTGCCTGCACTGTGTATTAGCCTGGACTGCCTGACGATACGTTTGATTTCTCTTTTGTCACTTGTAGTATTTCTTGGTTTGACCTGGTGCTTTCCCTGTTGCGGAGTTTCGATTTCGGCTTTGACTTATTCTCTGCTGATTTCCCAGTATAGACCTCTGGTTTGTTTAGTTTCCTGTGTTCCCGTTTGCTTAACCAGTCAGTGGCTACTCTGCAGACACAATTTGGGGATTTGCTCCAGCGAAAACCAGATCCCTGTACAGGGGTTTAAGGGTGAAAACATGCGGTCCTTCAGATTCTGCTAACTAGAGTGGCCAGTGCAAAGACTGACTTAAGTCGCGCATTTGAGGACATGTGTTCGCATATTAGACCGTTACATCACGCCTTCTGGTTATGGGACAGACCATAGCTGTCTGAAAACTACTTCCTGTCAGCCATATTACCTCTCGTTGCTAATTTCTCAGTCACCAAAAGATTCCCCCTTTCTTTTTTCAGCTCTCTCTGTCAAGTTATCACTCGTTCTGAATCTACCTTTCTTCATGATTTGCATAGACATGCGTAATTTAATGTATGCACATAAACTGTGAAAATTATCTGGTTTATGTTAATTTGATTTTAACCAACAATTCTATTCGTTTCATTTACATCCTTAATATATATCCTGAACGTTTTTTTTCAAACCTCTGGAAATATGCTTTGAACTCATTCATGTAAACTAATTCTGTAACATACACATGTCTAAAACTAGTTTGGCTACGTAAAGGTACGTGAAATAGTTAATGTGAAGTGTATGATACAACTTAGTTGTAGAGAGTGGGAGAATAGTGGTGATATTTTTTACGATTGCCATGGCAACCGAAGTTGATTCTAAGTACTTAGTATTTCTATCTGCAATAAGAATAAAGGTTTAACATATTGTAAGGAAATACATATCCAATGAGAGTATTCCTTCGTAGGGTCTTACTGTCCTAATAGTTAAAATATTATTTCTATCTTCTTGTTTCATTTTATACTTAAGATTAGTGTGTTTATTCAGAATCCTACTCATTGTGGATGTGTCTTTACTATATTGTGGGAGAAGTTTAGAATGTTTGTTCAAACTATGCCAGATCTTTAGAGTTGTAGATGTATATGGGTTGGATATATTATCAATTTTGTTATATTTTGTCTTCCAGATAGTATGCAAAATAATGGATAAATGTTTCTTTTTCTATAGCTACCCACAGTTTTCTAATAGGATGGACATGCCAATCAGCATTTCTATATATTCTAGATATATCGTAGAGTTTAAAATAAAAAATAAAAAATATTTGCAGAAATTGAGTATAGGACTATCACTAATGTCATTTAAAACATTGACCTAGATCACTTGAGTGATCATGAATATAATGGTCCACAGAAACAATCAAAAACTAGACGCTTTCAACTCACCATGTTCCAGTATGTTACAAACTTCTTACAAATAATGACATACACCCTTCATATATAGACAAGCGGGGAAAGGAATTAAAGACCTCTTTTAATGATACCCAAATGTCTATTTTTTTTAAAAATTTGCTCCTTGTCAATAAATATCAGAATACAAGAACCGAACTATAAAGAAAATGAAACAAGAAAAAACAAAACGAGTCCCTTAGTTTGAGTACGTCATGGTATACCAACACTAAGTTAAATACCTATCACTGGACTATATTATTTTTTTGTGGTATACAATCAAAACTGACCCGTCATGGAGCACGTACCAAAAACAACCACTGGATAGACCACCACCTCAGGGCCCAGACGCACGCCTCGCCGTCCGCTTTCCCAAGCGGTTAGTATTTATTGGCGTAAGATTTGGATCCTATCTAGGCATATGAAAGCATATCTGCTTTCATTAACGGTTATTGATATATTTGTATTTGCAATAAGGGTTTCTATATACCTCACTTGTAGTGCCTTTTATAGCTTTATTGTTGGCTCCAATAATTGTGAAACATTTATTATTTTTGTCTCTCTTTTTTGGCATATGTACGTCCTAGGACTCATGGAATTTATAATTATTCATATCTGTATATTTGAACACCACCTTAGTCTGGTTTTAGTGACCTTTTAATGTTTTTATCTTTAGACAGTTGCTGTCCATTTTTTGTAGGTCTAATAAAGATTAATTGTTATAATTATGGTGGGCTAATTATTTTTTTTTTGTGGTATACTGTGATAGGTATTTAACTATAACATCTCACAATGGTATAAAACACCAGAATTGTTGCACAGAATTAACCCTGCGTACCCTCCCATATGTTGGAGATGTAATAAAGACATAGGAAATTTGTCCCATATATGGTTCACTTGCCCCTTAAAGCGACCCTCCAGTCACCACAAAAAAACTAACAATAGTAGAATGAATTTTAACTTGCCTAGTGTCCATCCAGTTGGTTATTCTGTCTCTGTTTCCTGTCATGTCTGAGACGCGTAATCAGCGCTGGTCCATTAGAAGTCTGTGAAGGAGGAGGGGGCGTGCAGGTCTGAGTCAGTGGCGGCCATGATGGTTGGATGACAACGGGGACCGAGAACGAGGCAACAGAGACCGAAGAACCAACCGGATGCACACTAAGTTAAAATTCATTCTACTATTGTTAGTTTTTTTTTATGTGGGGACTGGAGGGTCGGTTTAATCAAATCCTTTTGGGTTAAAATTGAGAATATTCCATAATATTTTTCTACTAAAGCAAAATTGACACCTAGTGTTATCTTGTTGAATTTATTTGATGCTCAAAATGTTAACACTAATAAAGCCCATACCTTGCATTTGATGAATGCCGCAAAATTGTTCATTCCGCTGCACCAGTCCTCTGGAATGTGCTAACCCGAACAATCAGATTAACTCCCAATATCCACAGTTTTAAACGTGCCCTGAAAACACATCTATTTAGACAGGCCTATAACATTCCCTAATCTGACTCCTTTCCATGGCCCCCCTTTTTGATTAGTCATCAGAATAAGATTCCCCCCTCACACTCCTTCTCTTCATGTACGTCATACACGGATACTGGCTGGTGACCGGCTCATGCAGCTTTATGTGAACCACCCCATGTGTAAAAAATAAATAAATAAAAAAATGGCTGGACCATGGTACAGAACAAACACTGTTACACTTTGTGTCTCCCTTATTTCCTCATAGATTGTAAGCTCTTGCGAGCAGGGTCCTCAATCCTCTGGTTTGAATTATAAATTAACTTTGTCACTATGTAATGTCTGATATTGTTTGTTTCATATTCCCTCTAAATTGTAAAGTGCTGCGTAATATGTTGGCGCTATATAAATAAAGATTATTATTATTATTATTCCGCGACTCTGCAAAGACTCAGCCATTTCTTTAATAAAAGATTGGCATACAGAAGTATGCAACATAGATAACTAAAAAAAATAAAAATAAAAGAGGTTGGATTAGAAATAGAAATTTATGATAAAGATCTCGAGTTATGGCACAAATTCCTTGTATTTCAAAATTCCGATCTGCTCCAATTGTCTTTATTGTATGATAATAACCCTGATTAGGAATGTTTGTTTCTCTATTTTTGTTTCTTTTGAGAACAATTGTTAAAAGATGGATCTGGAAAAGAAATGGCTAACTGTATCCTGTATGTATTGATTTTGCTTTCATATAAAGCAGAGTTTCGACCGCTTTTTCTGTTTTATTATCATATTTTGTTTAAAAAAGAAAACCTAAAAAAATAAAGAATTTCCTTTATGGCCACCATCAAAACCCCCACCAGAATTTACCCATCTCATAAAACAGACACGTTGGGTTGGATAAATCTTGGCCACAGCAGCCATTTTATTAACAAACATAAATAACAAAAAACAAATTAGCACATAAAAATGAACATGGAAAGGAAGTCCTTGGAGCTACAAAAATCTGGCCCCCAACAATTTGCCCATCTGCATATTTTCCCCCAGCCGTCTCCCACAAGCTCAGGGGCACTGTTATAACTGCAGTTGGCTGTCCTTAAATGCCACCACTCCCCGGGACACCACCCAGCAGGAGCCCAAATTGTGCCAGACCAATTCTATAATTCGGGAGGGACCATACCCACGATGAATCCCCCCCCAATTTACCACCAACTCCAAAGACCCCCAATCCGCCACACGAACATACTTCGAATACCTTCAAGTATGCGAGCCCCAACCCAGCAACAAAGCACGCTCCACCCCCTCCTAGATCCTAAGGGCCCAAACATCAATGCCAACTGCATTCAGGTGAACCCCATCACCCAACCAAAAATTCCCCTGACCGTCCTCGAAGTCATAGTGACGAACAAAAACACCCCCGTGCCTCACCACGAACGCTGAAACCGCCCGATCAACTTTAACACGCACCTAGTTGATCCGAACATGCACAGAACGTGCATGCCGCCAAGACTTCCGTGGGACAATTTCTGACCACATGACCACTGCCCCTGGAAAAACGGCCCACAGCCGGAGAAGGTCATATTTTATATCCCTAATGAGCTCCCCAAAAGGGCGCACCCCCAGATCATTGCCGCCATTATGCAGCACCAGAATGTCAGGGGCCCTATCCAGTTGCGCAAAGCGATGGAAATCAGGAAGAACCCAACTCCAAACCATACCTCTGCGCCCGAGCCAGCGGACTAAGACCTCAGACCACTGGAACCCCAACTGTTAGGGTGGACGTCAGCCCTCACTGCCCCCCAGTGCAAATATGAATGGCCGAGTATCCACACCAGCCGCAGAGAGGAATCTAGAAAAAGAAAAAAGGGGGGGATGTGACAATACAATTAAGGCAACATAACACCGCGCGATCACCGAAAAATAAAAACACACCCCCTCACACAAACTGAGGACAAACGTATGACTGGAACCTACAAGAATCCCACCTACCGATACGCCTGACTACTTTGGGTCCCAACCCACAGGCCACCGCTTCCGTCGCTGCCCCGATCCAAAATGAAAGAGGTGCGAACCGGGACCCATCCAACCCCAAGACCTCTAAACAGCGGCACAACACCCATGTGAACTGATAGCGTGACAAGTAAGAGCCGTCCGCATGACACAAAAATTGCCCACGGACGCTATGTTGAATCTTATGGTAACGCCATAAGCACTCCACTGGGCACATCTGAGCCCCAGTCGCCTCCCATAGCACCACCCTCCTGCCACGACCAACCTGATCCGTCTTAGACCGCCTAATCCAAAACTCCACCCTCCGGTCCAACAACAACACGTCCTCCGCTCGCAACCCCCCAGCCTTCCTAGTGCTAGGCGTGACTAACTCCCCAATCCTAAGGGCCCCAGAAAACGCCCACGAAAAGACCAAACGGTACAACACAACTTCAAAAGGCGAAAAACTAAACACCCTCCAAAACTCCCCACAGACGCTCTAACAATGAAAAAGAAATGGGGCGCCGACTATCAGGTAGCACTCTACCTCTACGATAACCCTGAACCAAACGCCAGGGCCGCCACAAAACGACTTACCCTGGATACCGATCAGCCCGCGACTGAAGCCTGACCTAAAAAACCTAACAACGCCACCACCCTACCTCCCTCGCCCCCAACCCCCGGCAGACCAGCTTGCCACACCTCTCAATCTCTCCACGCCGCGTCAAAAGCCGACCAAGTACCAGGCGCTAGCGAAGACCGAATCAGTTGTCCTGAGGCTCGTAAGGCAACTTCCAGAGCCATGTCGGGAAAGCTGTCCACTCCACGTCCGCCTCCGGAGCCAGGAAACGAAAACGATCCCATTGTGAGCAAGAGAGAGCATCCGCTATATCATTCTGAACTCCAGGAACATGCACCGCAATTATCCATGCATTAAGCGACAAACACCGCAACACCAAATACCAAAGAAGCCGCACCACCGGCGGGGAGGAAGCCGTCACATTATTAATAGCCAATACCACTCCCATATTGTCGCAATGAAAACGCACCTTGCTATCCCGGAACCTCTCACTCCAAATCTCCACCACCACCAGAATAGGAAATAATTCCAGGAGAGCAAGATTCCTTACCAACCCCAGGTCAACCCACGCCAAGGGCCACCGCGACGCACACCATTGACCCTTGCAGAAAGCCCCGAACCCCACTCCCCCAGCTGCATCTGTAAACCGCTCCCAATCGAAACTATCCACCACCGGGGACATAATCAGCGATCGCCCATTATACAACCGTAGGAACTGAGCCCAACTCCCAAATCCGCCCTATGTTCCCCAGTCAGACGGACAAAATGATGAGGGGCCTTCACGACTGCTGTCGCACCCGACAACCGCCTGCAGAAAACCCGCCCCATGGGCATAATCCGACAAGCAAAGTTAAGCTTGCCCAGTAGTGACTGCAACTCTCTAAGCGGAATTTTACGCAAATGTCGAGCCTGACAAACCTTCGCACGCAAAGCCTCCTGCTTATCCACTGGAAGACGGCACTCCATGTGAACGGAATCAATAGTTATCCTCAGAAAAAC
Organism: Rhinoderma darwinii; assembly: GCF_050947455.1. Lineage (NCBI taxonomy): Eukaryota > Metazoa > Chordata > Amphibia > Anura > Rhinodermatidae > Rhinoderma > Rhinoderma darwinii. The sequence continues at coordinate 175,429,965 of NC_134690.1, forward strand.
GATACACGAGCACGGTCCTTCCGTCTTGTCGGGGGGCCAACAGTACCCCAAACAGTTTTGCCACCCATTGAACCGATCGCAGCAACGTAGCACACAACGGGGAACCCACCGGTCCAACACAGAAAAAGTAGTCAAGATAATGGATAACTGACGAGACACCCGCCACCTCACAAATTACCCATTCTAGGAAGGAGCTGAAAGCTTCAAAATAAGCGCAGGAAATTGAGCACCCCATTGGGAGACATCTATCCACGAAATAAGCCCTGTCCCAATAACACCCTAACAGCCGCTGGCTGTCTGGATGCACCGGGAGGAGGTGGAAAGCAGACTCCATATCGGTTTTCGCCATGAGAGAACCCCTCCCATAATGCCGCAGCCAGTCCACCGCCGCATCAAAGGACGTGTATACCACTGAACAGAGTTCCGGAGCAATTCCATCATTGACCGACAACCCCCGTGGGTGGGATAGGTGATGAATCAACCGAAACGTATTCAGCTCCTTAGGTACCACCCTGATCGGAGAAACAACTAGGTCAGGAATAGGAATATCCGCAAAGGGGCCCCCCATCCTACCCAGCGACACTTCCTTGCTCAACTTGTCGCTAACCACCTCAGGATACAGCAGAGCCGAACGCAAATTCCGCAATGAAAAGGGGACCACATGAGGGGGGATGGGAATACGAAAACCTTCAAGCAATAACGCTGCCCTCGTCCTATCAGGGAATCTATTTAAGTACAGTTCCATCCTTTCCCACCTCACTGGAGTCAGGCCCATGACCAGCGCCCCCCGCTCCCTTTCCCTTACCCTTCCGGAAACATTTTGTGGACCCGTGTGAAGTCCCGCCACAGGAGGACCAACTATACTTGAACTTACAGCTAGGCCCATATTTACATTGGCCCTCATTAAATTGCCAACAGAAACCTGGCTTACTGCCCGACGCCCCCCTCCCCACTTTGACCGGGGTTTGCCGTGGGGCCAGCAGTACCGGCCCCACCCCGAAAGGACTGTCCATAACAAACCGGCGCCATAACACGCAACCACAATTCTATGTCCTTGTTGTACCACCTGATATAAGGGCGCACCGCTTTACGCTGCCGAAATTGCTCATCGTACCGCAGCCATGTCTGGCCGCCGTAAACCCTATGTGCTTCCCCGATAGTGTCCATGTACCCGAAGAGGGCGGAGCAATGCTCCGGCGCCTTCTCCCCAATAACACTTGCCAATATGGCAAACGCCTGCAGCCAATTCGCAAATGTTGTGGGAATCAACAGATACCGCCGCTTCTCCTCTTCCTCTTTTTTGCTCTCAAAACGCTTCCCTTTATCTAAATTCAATTTTTCAAGGGGGAGTAGCGAGAATATCTCCACATATTCGTCCCTCCAAATTTATTTCCCTAACCTCCGATTTTAAATGCGCACCTAACGCGCCTTCAAAACATACGTACACCTCCACTTTGGCCTTACCGTCTAAGCGCTCCCAGTCCACCTCCTTGTCCTTCTCAGTCTGCACAGACACAGTCTCTCCCGCCTCCCTAGTACCCAATACAGAACAACTATCAACCACAGGCCCCCTGGGCGTCGAAACCCACGCGGGAAGCGGCGACGGGGAACGACCCCCCCCCACAGCGCGCAAGAAGCTCCCGGACGCAACCAAGCAACTCTTGAACCTCACCCCCGGTATGTCCAGCTAACGCATCCGCACTATCCCCGAACCAAACACCGTTCCCCCTTGGGAACCACCCGCCGCCCCCGGGGACCGAAAAATAGCAGGCAACGAAAAAGTAGGTGAAATCGACTCACCAGGCTGGCAGCTGTGGCCTGCCCTGGACACATCCCGGGCCACGGGTGACGACATGAGCCTCTCCGCCCGACGATCCTGGACAGCCATCTCCACGCCACTAGCGGGGCGCCGCCCACCCAGATACCTCTGTGTCACCGCCGACCGCGGCACACGCATGCGACCAGGCTCAACGACCTCCAGACATCCGGCGGGCTGCTCGACCGGAGCATCTCCAAGACAGCCCGCCGCAGCTCCACGTGATGCAGGACCGGAGACGAGGGGTGGTCCCAGAGGCAAGGGATACCCTCCCCCTGTCTCCGCAGAGTCAGGCCGGCTGCTCGGATTCCTCACAGATGAAGCCCGTCGACCCCTAGCAGTGGGGCGGGGAACCCGACCTGGAGGGTCCCTAGAGGGGCTCTGTACCAGACGCCTGACTCTCGGCAGTGCCTCCGGGCTCAGTCTTTCCAGAGGCTGCATCCGCCAGGATCGCCACCTCACAGGGGATGACGTCACCGCCGGAGTCCCAGAGGAGCAGGGAGCCATGCTGCCCAACGGACCAGCCAGTCCTGGTCGCTCACTGCTCCTGCCCTCTGCCGCCGCCAATTACATATCCTCAAGGCTGGACAGCCCCAGCCCTTCTGCCAACCACGCCATCTCCCGTTTCTCAACTGCAGCACGAAGCTGCACAAGTAATGCAGCCATCAGGTAAGCCGTCACTAACTTCCTACGATGTTTCAGCCGTTAATGGCGCTAACTTCCCCTGCCTCCCCTTTTATCCCCCACTGCCTTGCCCTGTTAACCCCCTCCCATTCCTGCCTCCTCCTCCCCTATATTTGCTTAACCCTTTCCTACCTACACCCCTGGTAATGCTGGCCTTCCTTAAGTCCCTTGGCCTATGTCCGGCCTGTACTTGAAAGGTGTGTATGCCTACCTTTGAGCAGCATTTTAGAGTTTATTGTAGATATAGTTTTCAAAAGTAGCAAAGTACAAAATCAGACTAGAGTTTAGGGCTTGTATTATAGTCCAGAGCTGCCTTTACAATTCTGATGGTTGCTATTGTCCTCAAGAATGTCATCGGAGGCACCCCTAGCAGCATAGCTAAGTTCCTATTCCGCTATATGGCAGCAGGACAGTTAATTTCTTTTTTTTATTAAATTACTGTACAGTACTTGGTGTAGAGGCTGCAGTTACCAGAATAAACATCACAAGGACAATGGCAGCTAGGCTTACAGACCGCAAATCGCGACAAAGATGCATTGTGTATGTCCTGCAAAAGGACCTGCAGAAACCAGGTCACCTGACCTTATGTCTGCAGTTCTTGTTACTGTTTAGAGACATTCAAGTCACATGACCGCAGGTCCTAGAACAACATCAAGACTCCAGAGAGAAAACTGTGAGGTGAGCTGCTATGTAAGTATAAGAAGATGGATTAGTTTAAGGGGTCTGGTCTGGGGGGATCTCTATTAGTTTAAGGGGTCTGTATGTAGGGGGTCTGGATTTAGGAGGTCTGGGATGTGTATTAGTTTAGGGGGTCAGATCTGTGGTCTTTATTTAGGGGTCTGGTCTGAGGTCTGTATTTAGGGGGTCTGGTCTAGGGTGTTGTTTTTATTTAGGGTGCTTGTTCTGGGGTCTGTATTTATTTGGGATGCTTGTTCCGCTTTAATATGTGGACCTGAGCCTTGGTGTCTGAATTTTGTGTTTCTATAGAGGCTGGAAATGGCTGCAGAAGAGAGAGGCAAAGATGTCTCATCAGGAGAAGTCGCCATAACGGTCTGTATCAGATGGAGAAGAGAAGAAAAGAAAACAGAACGACTCCCATCAGAGAAGACATCACTTGTGAGTCACTGGATCTATAGAGGATCTTTCACCTCTCCTGACATGTCTTTTGTAGGAAATCCTTGTATTCCACAAAGTCTTTGTTTAACCAGGACTAATAGACAAATACATGTTACCATTCCCATTGTCAATAGGATGTGTCCCTACACAGTGTTATACTGTCAGCGATGGTTGGATACTGTTAGTATGTAGGGACACAGACCTTTGACAAGGTTGAATCGTAACATTCATTTGTCAATGCTCGCACAGAAAGGTGGTGTTCACTATAGACATGGCAGAGCGGCGGTGGAGAATGGGGGCTCAAGTCTGGGGAACAGCTTAAGGCCTATGGTCTACTTAATCCACCACTGCCCTCATCAACCTAGACCCCTAGAGATGTTACTATTACTACTTCTACTACCACTACTGCTACTACTACTACTACTACTACTACTACTACTACTACTACTACTACCACTTTTATAAACCTACACCACCAGAAGTTACTTTGAAACTCTTTATCCTCCTAGACTACCAGGGATGTTAACCACTTAACTATAAATTCCTAATATTGTTATTTAGAAGATTTATATAAGGTCTGATTTGCTCACTAACCGCTTACTCCATGGAGGCCAGTTTATTCACATTTGAATATCCAGGCAGCTAGACTATTTATACCTTTTTAAATATAATTTATGTATACTCATTGTGTCCAATGAATACAGAAGAACAATGCTAAAATGCTCACATTTCTTTCAATTGATAATGCTCTTTCCATCATCATTCGGTTATAGCCAGATGCAAAACAAATGTATTAAATAGGCTCAGTACAGAATGACATTAAACTAAGCTGTGCCATCTGCTAATGTGCAGTCCTACAGTAAATGTGCATATCATTTGGCTGTTACAGAATAGTTTTGTCTTGTTTAGTCTGTAATTCAAATCTGTTGTAAATAATAAAATAGTCTTAGTGAGTCATTTGTTACAGCAAAATGGTCTTTACATTTAAGCCATGTGCCTGGTATTAAAATTTGCATTGTAAAATATTTGATTTGGTAATAAATGTTTTAAGCATAGATTATCTTTTTGATGCGCATACGCTTTTAGTGTGTTCATTTATATACACTGATGTTCTAATTGTTTTAAATGAGTCACAACTATGTAGTCTTTTTTTTTTTTTTACCATTTGCATAGGGGTTATTCTAGATTAATATGGATTTAACTAATGATCATCAACCTAGTGTTTAAGAGATTATTCCCACAAAAGGGTTTCAAATCGGCTGTGAAAAATAGCGGTTTTAAATGTGCGATTTGCATCCGTGCGGGACCCGATTTCACTGATCTCTCATAGACCTGAGTCCATTGAGGGATCCATGAAAACGGTCAAAAATAGGACACTTTTAGGGATTTTCACACGGTCAGTTAAAAAAGCGACCACGCGAATAGCCACAGAGACGTACATTGATTTTAATGCAACGGTTTGACAGCCGTCACACGGCAGATTATCCCTGTCATGTTAATAAAGCCTTAGATGTTCGTTATTCAGACGAATAGTCTAATAAAGTGATGTCTCTCAGTGATGTAAAACAATCAAAGAATATCTCTCAACAAAGAATATTCTTTCACCCTCTGTATTACATCATGTTAATTGGATTTTTACAAAATTTTGATTATGGCAGTTGTCCGAAATTAATATTCGAAAGGTTTGTAGGCCATTTTTTTTTTTTTTTAAATTAATGTTTTTTCCTCCATGCATTCCACGGTTTTTTATTCTTCCATCAGCAGTCGTGTGATGGTTTGTTTATTGCGGGACGAGTTTCATTTTTTAATGGCAAAATTTAATGTACCATATAATTTATTAATTATTCTTGTGGAATGGGAAAACAGCAATTCCTCCATTTTGTTTTTGGGGTTTTGATTTTATGGCCTTTAACCCCTTCCCGCATTTTCACGTACATGCACATCGAGGAATGCAGCCTGTTAGCGCATTCCCACGTGCATGTAAGTGATGGAGATCGTGCGGGCACAGAAGCACGATCGCCACGGGAGCCCGGCTATGACTGATAGCCAGGCTCCCGCTGCAACTGCCGAGATTGAAGAAACTTTCAATCTCAGCCGTTTAACCTATTAAATGTCGCAGTCAATAGCGACCACGGCATTTAAATCTATTGACAGAGGGAAGAGAGTTCCCTCTGTCACCCATCGTCGGCCCACGAATGCGATCTCCGGCCGCCAACGGGTTGCCATGGTTCATATGGCCTTTTTTTAAAAAAAAAAAGATTTTTACTCAAAACCCAAAGACTTTAAAGGGGTTATCCGGGGACCAATAATTGCATTGTAATAATATATTTATGTGAAACCAAGTTGGCAGAGCAGTACTGGAGTCCCGGATCAGAACATCAGCTGATGCCCTGCTTGGGGACTCCAGTACTGCTGCCCACGTCATTGTCCATGTATGGGCAGAAGTTGTGGGGTCTCCAGGCAGAGCATCAGCTGATGCTCTGCTCGGGGACTCTAGCGATAGGAAGCCCCTGAATTGACCAAATATGGACGTCGGGAGTAGTGCTGGAGTCCAGAGCAAAGCGCTAGCTGATGCTCTGCTCTGGACTCAAGCAATAGGGAATGTAACAGCACCTTGCGTTCATGTTCACAAACAGCACATGAAGCAAGAGCGGAGTCACGTGGGGCCGTGTGCGTGTCAGAGCGTCATCACTATTAGAAAAGCTCCAGCACTTCCTGACTAATTCATGAGGTTTGAACTGCACCATTTAGTACAGAATTTTTAATTAAAGTATATTAGTAAGTTACTTAGTTTCACATAAATATATTATTGCAATGCAATTTTTGGTCCCCGGATAACCCCTTTAAGACTCCAAGGTAGTACAGGGAGTAAGGGTCCTCTTACACGGTTTACAAAGGGAGATGTGCTGCCGACCATTCAAATTTTTTATGCAGCATTAATTTTTTGTGCAGCGTTTGTTCGTTCATCGACTGATCATTGCCCTGTTTACACAGGGCAATGATCAGGAACGAGCGTTCATATGTACGCTCGTTTGGCCTGTGTAAAAGGCCCCGTTCTAGAGATATGTGCGGGTCCCGGAGGTGGGACCCACATCTATCTGACGTTTATGACATATCCTGTGGATATGACATAAATGTCCCTGATAGTAAAACCCCTGTGATGGAAACATTTTGCTTGTTTTCTCCCAATTTATACAGCAAAGCTGACAAGTGAGCTACAGAAAGCAGGAAGTGTCGGTCTACTGTGACTGCTCTAGTGGCCATTGTGAAAACTGGAATATTTCAATATTTTGCTGTTGTATGGCTAGTCACAAAATGTGTTAATAATGTAAACCTATTTTAAGTAATATGTCATTTTCTGATGATACATTCCTTTTCTAGCTAAGCAATGGATAACTTAGAGGTTGTCTAATGAAAGGAAAAACTATTTATTAGTTTGCACAGTAGAAGGATGTCGGCACCACTCTCAATCTTCACAGCATGGAACAGGCAGATAGATTCAAGTGGAGTCAGGGTTTCCTCATTTAAGCAAACTTCGGGCGGTGCTCAGCATAAAAACAGACGGTCTTGTAGTATAATATAGATGAAAGAAATGAAAATGCGGCACTCACCCGTTTGCAAATCTTCTCAAGGTGACACAATAAAGTTGAGAAGATTTGCAAACGGGTGAGTGCCGCATTTTCATTTCTTTCATCTATATTTATTAGTTTGCTTTTTAAAAATAAAGAAACTTGCTAATATACTGTACTTAAGTTTTCAGACCTCGACGGATTGCAGATTTTCAGTCCACGTTGTGTGGATCTGGAAGTTTGGAGCTGCCATTGTAGCTGTGACGAATTGACACAGACTAAGGGGGAAGGAGCTCGCCACTCCTCTCTGTGTTTTGATACAATAGATGAAGGGGCTGGCTGCCTGGCTCAATTCATCAGTTAAGCCAGCCCCCTTCTCAGTATCTGAATAAGCCATGACAGTGGAGGTGCTGGCTTAGCGGATTCAGATACTGAGAAAGGGGCTGGTTTACCTGATGAACTGAGCCAATCAGCCAGCTCCTTCATTTGCGTCATTGACACACAGAGAGAAGGCAGAACTCCTTCCCTCTGAGCCTGTCGAGCGTTGCAGCTAAAACGACAGCTCCGAACTTCTGGGTCCAAGCGTTGGAGACTGAAAACCTGCAATCCTTGCAAAGTTTGAAAACGAAAGTATAGCAATTAACAAAATGCAAAGTGAATGAACAGAAGAGAAATCTAAATCAAATCAACATTTGGTGTGACCACCTTTTGCCTTCAAAACAGCATCAATTCTTCTAGGTACACTTGCACACAGTTTTTGAAGGAACTCGGCAGGGAGGTTGTTCTGAACATTTTGGAGAACTAACCACAGATCTTCTGCGGATGTAGGCTTCCTCAAATCCTTTGGTCTCTTCATGTAATCCCATAGAGACACAATGTTGAGATCATGGCTCTGTGGGGGCCATATCACTTCCACGGCTCCACATTCTTCTTTACTCTAAAGATAGTTCTTAATGACATTGGCTGTATGTTTGGGGTCATTGTCTTCCTGCAGAATAAGTTTGGAGCCAATCAAATGCCTCCCTGATGGAATTGCATGATGAATACTTTTCTGCCTGTATTTCTCAGCATTGAGGACACCATTAATCCTGACCAAATCCCCAACTCCATTTGCTGAAATGCAGCTCCAAACTTGCAAGGAACCTCCACCATGCTTCACTGTTGCCTGCCCACACATTATTGTACCGCTCTCCAGCTCTTTGGCGAACAAACTGCATTCTGTTACAGCCAAATATTTCACATTTTGACTCATCAGTCCAGAGCACCTGAGGCCATTTTTCTTCACCCCTGTTCATATGTTTTCGTGCATTGAGTCGAGTCTCTTGGTCTTGTTTCCACATCAAAGGTATGGCTTTTTGGCCACAATTCTTCCATGAAGATAACTTCTGAACAGTAGATGGGTGTACCTGGGTACCACTGGTTTCTTCCAGTTCTGAGCTGATTGCACTGCTGGTCATCTTCCGATTTCAAAGAGAAGAAAGCATTATGTGTCTTATCTACTGCACTAAGTTTCCTTGTCCTACCTCTGCGTCTACAGACCTCAACGTTGCCCGTTTCTTTGTGCTTCTTCAAAAGCGCTTGAACAGCACGTCTTGAAACCCCAGTCTGCTTTGAAATCTTTGCTTGGGAGAGAACTTGCTGATGCCGTATAACTACATTGTGTCTTGTTGCTGTGTTCAGTCTTGCCATGGTGGATCTGTGACATGAAATTGTCTTCCACAACCTCACCTTTTGTAGAAGAGTTTTGCTGTTCCTCACCAACTTTTAAGCCTTCTACACAGATGTTTCTGTTACGGTTAATGACTGTTTCAACCTACATATGAAAAAGATGATTATTCTCACCTGTTTGATATAATTGATTCATCTTACACTTGACTATAATCCTACAAAATCTATGACTTTGTGCAAGTGTACCTAGAAGAACTGATGCTGTTTTGAAGGCAAAGTGTGGTCACACCAAATATTGATTTGATTTAGATTTCTCTTCCGTTCATTCACTTTGTATTTTGTTAAAAAAAAAAACGATCAACACTTCTATTTTTGAAAGCATTCTTACTTTGCAGCATTTTTCCACAACTGCCTAAAACTTTTGCACACTACTGTACTGTATATCAACAAGTTTCTTTATTTTACAAAAGCAAAATAATAAAACATTTTTCCGGTCATCGGACAACCCCTTTAAAAAAAATGTTTTAATTAATTTGTAACCATTATTAAAAAAATTAATCCTGTGCCATTAGGTTGGTTCAGACTGTTGGATATTTTCTAATGTGGATTTTTCCAAAAATCCACTGCAAATTTATTGCAAAATCTGCATGCATTACATTTGCAAATCTTTGTCAACAGTATTTTAAAATTATACTTATTTTGACTAACCTGAAAACTCACCCAAAAAATACAGTGCAAGCTTTTAGGGCACGGAGGCCTGCCATCACATCATAACATTGTGGATATTGTCTGTTAACTCATTGTGCTCGTAACCATGCTCTGTTATTTTCCATCCTACCTACTTGTAACATCATATATTAAGGATTGTATAATGCAATTTCCAATTGCCTAGCATCAGGCCCTCCTGCTTATTGCATACCTACTAACAATTGAATGCAAAATCGCAGAACATATTAAGCCACATTCTGTTTTGCCCCCCATAGCACCCCAGAAATGTCCCATTTTATTAAATTTAGCATTATTCCTGCCTCTTCATAGTCTGGTTCAAGGGACAGTCCCGCAAAAATCATTACTGTTGGCAAGTATGCTTGTGAAGGAGAAGGTGGCTGCCGGTGCTCGGCATTGGAGCAGAGTATTTTTTTTTTATATTACAGTTTGGGAGAGACGAATAATGTCAGGAGAGACCATTTCTTTACAGAAGTTTTCATTAACTTAATAGCATATATAGTGTTCGTGTTCTAATTCATTGGTGCTACAGAAGGTCAGAGCAGCCATGGTGTGCATATTTGTGTAGTAGTGAGGAGAAAATATCTGCACCAGAACTCATGTGATTACCCTATAAATTCAGATGAGGACTTAAGTAATTCCTGTATCTGTCTCCACATGGTATAAAGTTGATTGCACTTTAAGTTTGATATTAATAAATCAAGTTTTTCACCGCTCTAAGGCCCCATGCACACGACCGTAAAAACTCCCGTAATTACGGGCCCATAGACTTCTATTAGCCACGGGTACCTCCCCGTATGCTTACGTGCGAACAGCGTGGAATAACTCTTGCGTATTGCAAAAAAAAACAGAGGGTGCTGCACTATTTCTCCTTTTCTTTATTGAAGTCATAGGATTTATCCTGCCTGGAGCCTGAACATCGGGATACGGTGCAGAGATCCGTGGCACTACAAGGATCATAACAACTGCACACACCTTCTCTGGATTGTGCATTGTCTATTGCTTGTGGACTGAGCAGAACCGTCTATAAGACTACAGGTTGGACTGTGTTTCTCAGTGCTGTTTGAGCGGTGAAAAATTAGATTTACTTTTGTTTTATTTCTAGATGTTTGGATTTCATCTGACTTTTTGCCTGCTCCAGCCTGAAAAATATTCATTGTTAATAATATTCATTGTGGTCATTTGAGCCAGGATTTACCTATATAGTAAGTTTGATATTAATGGTAAATGATTATTGCATCTTTTGTTACTTCCACCTGTACCTCATTTTTAACAGCTGACATATAAATTAGAATTTGCGGTACACAGTTCTAGATACTATAATGTGGCAAATCAATCCAGATTCTGGCTACTAATTTGTATGTAAAGGGAATGAATGCGTCAGAGATGCCTTAGTAACTTAATTGGCCAATTATATATTTTAACCTTATTTACACTTTTGTCTCTCCCGTTTACTAGCAAATACATGACTTGTAGAACAACTTTGATTTTATCTCCCTCCAGTGTCTGAAAGGCTAAATTACAAAAAAAAAAGTCTCAAAATATTATTTTATAATACTTTTATATAAATAATTAACTATGATTAAGTAGTTGTATCAAAATAGAAGCAGCTTTATATTATTTGCTAAACATTTCATTATGTGCATACATAACATAAGAAACTAGAAATAATATGTACATGAGATTATACCATAGATCAGAATAGAATGCTTCAGCTCCATTCACAGTAGAAACAGACAGGTGAATTCTCCCTTACTTTGTAATAAGGGGACAGATCCCAGAAGGGGGATGGGGCAATAACACATATCTATTTTAGGAAACAGGACCCAGTTAACATTGGTGGATTCATTTATCATAAGACAGATTAATACGATTTGCCTCGTACATAATCATGCTGCAGGTTTCTTTGTGTACCAAAACAGTATTTTTTCATTGCACAGGGCGGTACACTGCTAATTAAAGGGAACCTGTCACCAGCATTTCACCTATTGAACTTTACTCATCCCTCACTGGCAGCTGCTATCAAAAGTTAATTGCCGTTATCCCCTCTCCTGAACTTCTCTTTAGACTGTAAATAACGGTCTGCAAACATTTTGCACCTTTTATCGTAATAATCCGGTGTCCCTTTGTGCGCACACACCAGAAGAGGACATCAATGCACAAGCGCAGGATTTTGTGTGCTGGGGGGAGGCGAGGAGCTGTCAATCAAAAGTAAGGAGGTGGGGTAAACTCGGAAAGACTTGAGGAATGAAGATTTAACTCTTTTCAAACGAAGATATGACTCTTTTCAAACGAAGATTTGACTCTTTTCAAACGAAGATTTGACTCTTTTCAAACGAAGATTTGACTCTTTTCAAACGAAGATTTGACTCTTTTCAAACGAAGATTTGACTCTTTTCAAACGAAGATTTGACTCTTTTCAAACGAAGATTTGACTCTTTTCAAACGAAGATTTGACTCTTTTCAAACGAAGATTTGACTCTTTTCAAACGAAGATTTGACTCTTTTCAAACGAAGATTTGACTCTTTTCAAACGAAGATTTGACTTTTTTCAAACGAAGAATTGACTCTCTTCAAACGAAGATTTGACTCTTTTCAAACGAAGATTTGACTTTTATGCTCATTAGCATACGGTGTGGCAACACTAAAAAACGGAATACTAAAGGTACAGAGCCGACTAAGAAGACAATTATAGGTTATATAGAAATGATTTTTCACCTACTACCACCTGGTATTGCCGGTTTAATAGGTGAACTGCTCGTGACAGGTTCCCTTTAAGAACCCATATTTTAAAGGGGATGTCGAGATATACTTTTTTTTTTTTTATTTAGCCCTCCTATTCTTGAAGAATAAGAAGGTTTTGCGGTACAGTGTTTGGTAAAAAAAAATTCACATATTTGACATGGCTGCAGCGGGAAAGCCTCTCCACTCATACAGGGGTGCTTGAAAGCTTGAGAACCCTTTATAATTTTAAGTTTTTTGCATAAATTTGACATAAACTAGATCAGATTTTCACACAAGTCCTAAAAGTACATAAAGAGAACCAAATCAAACGAATGAGTCACAAATATTAAACTTGGTAATTTATTTATTAAAGGGGTTGTCCACTACTGGACAACTGATGATCTATCCACCAGATAGGTCATTAGTGCCGGTCCGACACCCGGACCCCGCACTGATCAGCTGCTCTGACTGCGTACTGTAATCATGTTTTCAGTACGGGACAGTTGTCCTGCAGCGAGGCAGGGACTCCTAGCGTCGTACATAAGTATGATACTAGGAGCCTGGCTCCCTGCACTGTGTTTGGTCCGGAACTTGCGGCCGAAATACGTCCGTCAATTACGGACGTAATTAGTGTGTGTGCACATAGCCTAAATCTGACAGGCAATCTGTTAGGACGTGCCTCCGGCGCTTTCTAACAGGCATATGTCCAGGGCAGACCTGGGGGCTTTTATCAAGCTCCCGGCTGCCATGACACCCCATCGGAGACCCGCGATTGCATTTGCGGGCTGCCGATGGGTGACAGAGGGAGCTCACTCCCTCTGTAAACAAAGTTAAATGCCACGGTCGCTATTGACGGCGGCATTTAACGGGTTAAACGGCCGCGATCAAAGTTGACAGCAGAGCCCCGGCTCCAGCCTGCACGGGAGACCCGTGCAGGACTTAGACTAGGCTCACGTGAAAAGGCGTCAGCCTAGCCTAAGGCCCCTTAGTGACTCACGTGAAAAGGCGTATTGGTGGTCACTAAGGGGTTAAGGTCCTCCCACAACATTTCTTTTGGATTAAGGTCAGGACTTGACCATAGGAACCTGTGACCAGGTTCAGACCCATTGACTTCTATGGAAGAGTTTTCTAGGTATGCTCTGTGACCTGTGCAAAATGGTAAAGGTAGGGTTATCATCTCATTATCATCCTGTCTGTGATGATAATGAGGTGACTGCTGAAAAAGGGATCTCTACAGAACAGGAAGTCTCCATCTATTATGAATGGTGGATCCTGTGTTATGTATATATAGAAGTTACCTTTCATTGTAATCCGGTCTGTAATGATAATACGATGACTGCTGAGAAGTGATCTCTACAGAACAGGAAGTGTCTGTCTAATATGCATGGTGGATCCTGTGTTATCTCTATAGAGGTTTACACAAAGAAAGGCTGTCTGCAACAGCCAAGCCCAATTTCCCAGCCACCACAATGGATAAAATAAATAACTTTTATTCAGCTACGTATAGCTCAGACAGACCACATGAAATGAATTTAAAATTGTCAGCAGCCGAGGACCGGGCACACATATGTGTCATCTGATTCAACAGACACATATAGTATTAGACGTAGGATTATCAGTGTTTCTCCCTATCCAGTTAGAATTAGTAAGTATCAGTAGGTCCGGTCGGCGGCAGTGTTTAAAACATTAGCAGCCCCCCCTATGTGTGCCCGGTCCTCGGCTGCTGACAATTTTAAATTCATTTCATGTGGTCTGTCTGAGCTATACGTAGCTGAATAAAAGTTATTTATTTTATCCATTGTGGTGGCTGGGAAATTGGGCTTGGCTGTTGCAGACAGCCTTTCTTTGTGTAAATGTATATTGTGCCCGCCAGCCACTTAGGGTCACACTCTTCTTTGTTATCTCTATAGAGGTGTTACCTTTCATTGTAATCCTGTCTGTAATGATAATACAATTACTGCTGAGAAGTGATCATTGCAGAACAGGAAGTGTCACTCTATTGTGAATGGTGGATCCTATGTTATCAATACATATGTGTTATCTTTCATTGTAATCCTGTCTGTAATGATAATTTGATGATTGCTGAGAAGTGATCTCAGCAGAACAGGAAGTGTCTGTCTTATATGCATGGTGGATCCTGTGTTATCTCTATAGAGGTGTTACCTTTCATTGTAATCCTGTCTGTGATGATAATGAGATGACTGCTGAGAAGTGATCATTGCAGAACAAGAAGTGTCAGTGTATTCTGAATAGTGGATCCTGTGTTATCTATATAGAGGTGTTACCTTTCATTGTAATCCTGCCTGTAATGAGAATGAGGTGACTGCTGAGAAGTGATCTATATAGAACAGGAAGTTTTAATAAGGCTCAGTAGCCAGAGTTAAAATGGCATGATTTTAAGATTATTTTGTAATATAGATAATGACATAGAAATTTGAAAAAAAAAAATAACCAGAAATTCTTAAAAAACCCATAACGGTTTACATGGTCACTGTTGTTTCAACAAATGATGCTAATCTGAAGGCCAATGTAATAACTATCAAAATTGCAATTGAAATTATTTCTAGGAAATTATTTTCTGCCCAGAAAATCAGTACAAAGTTCCGGCCACTAGGTTTCTCCTTTCTGTGTAACTTGCTGTCCACTGCCTGTTAAGTGTTTTACGTCTCTAGCAGCAGAGACACAAAGACAGATTACAGGAAGTGGGGGTGTGTCCTTGCAGCTATGGTCTCCTACACTGCATACCGCCTGGTCACTTTCATTTTCCCACCGCAGTTTCTGCACAACACACCCTGCCAGAAAGTAAGCCTACTCTTCTCTCCTCATCTTTCCTGTAGGTAGCAATCATTGACTATGTGTTTTTTATTGTACGCTGTTTGTGGCACAGTGTTCGCTCTTTTTTCCCTTTGTAAGCCAGCAATGCTGACTTCCAGGTTTGCCAACCTTCCTTAAATGTACGGACAGTCCGCAAAAATGGGTGTTTTTTTTTCTGCCGTCCGTAGCGTTCGTCAGAAAAAAGCACCGTCCGGGATTTTCGTCAGTCTCCCGGAACTTTGCACTGCGCATGCGCCAAAATGCACATGTGCAGTGCAAAGGAATAGTAGGCCGCGGCATATTTTCAGATTCTGTGGAACCTGAAAATATGCAGGACGGCCGCTGCCAAGTGAGGTCGGTGCTGGAAGTGTACCAATCCAGTCACCTGACATGAAGTCAGGTGACTCAGGTCAGGTGACTGGTCTGGTCCAGTCCTGTGCCGTTGCGGTCGCCGACCCCATTCAAAGTGATCCTCCGCCGCTTCGCCACATGATCACCTTCTCCTCCTGACGTTGAGTGATGTCAGGCAGAGTGGGGAGTGGTAGTGTTAGACTATCGCTCTCCGCTCTGTTTTCACTAGGTATAAGGGGGAGCTGTGTGGCTATCTACAAGGGGGGCGCTGTGTGTGCCTATCTACAAGGGGGGCGCTGTGTGGCTATCTACAAGGGGGGATCTGTGTGGCTATCTACAAAGGGGGGATCTGTGTGGCTATCTACAAAGGGGGGATCTGTGTGGCTATCTACAAAGGGGGGATCTGTGTGGCTATCTACAAAGGGGGCGCTGTGTGTGGCTATCTACAAGGGGGTGCTGTGTGTGGCTATCTACAAGGGGGAGCTGTGTGTGGCTATCTACATGGGGGGGCTGTGTGTAGCTATCTACAAGTGGGATTAGCTGTGTGTGGGTATCTACAAGGGGGAGAGCTGTGTGGGAATCTACAAGGGGGAGAGCTGTGTGGGTATCTACAATGGGGAGAGCTGTGTGGCTATCTACAAGGGGGAGAGCTGTGTGGCTATCTACAAGGGGGGGTTGTGTGTGGCGCTATCTACAAGGGGGAGCTGTGTGGTGCTATGTACAAGGGGGGCTGTGTGTGGCGCTATATACAGGGGGCTGTGTGGCGTTATTTACAAGAGGGACTGGGTGTGGTCTTATCTGCAGGGGACTCGTTTACGGAGGGGGCACTTTTATTGTGTCGAGCACTGAGGGATCATTATTACCATCTGGATCACTGGATTACGAGTGTGTTTAGAGGATGGGGTATAGGTGGGGAGGTGCTGGAAAAGTGAGAAACCAACATGTCTGTGTGTCAAATTCTGCAGAAAAGAGTCGTGACTGGAATAAGTGGTCACAGTGGTCTGGGCCGGATGGAGAAAAAAATGGAAAGTAAACTAATCAGAGAAAACATCACCTATTTAGTGGGGGAAAGCTACAAGCGGAGCTGTGATTGGTGAGTCACTCCTAGAACGCTGCACAGGCAACGATTTTGTAATGTGTCCGTAAAAAAAATTTGGTCTGTCCGTGAATTTTAGCGCAGTTGTCCAGAAATTTCTGAAGTGGAGGTTGGCAACCCTGCTGACTCCACATGAGCACCATTATTCTGAAGCAGACGGATCTCACTAGTCCTTTTACTTTAGCATGCCCTCACACAAATCAAAGAAGCAGTGAGAGTCATGGGTCAGAGGTCCTGACAGCTAGCGCTGCAAGTAGAATACATTCCAGCCACATTGTTCTGTGGGATGAGTGAATTGCAGGGCCGGTGAAACATGAGTAGGGGAGATAATGCAAGGGGGGATGGAGCTAAAGCTAGAGAAGTCGATTGTAAACTATCGGCTTGATACTTTAGTGATGTTGTTACTTAAAAGAGCTCTCTTACAGCTTGTTCTCTCCTGTTCTCTATAGTGATTATTGTGATAACAGAGAGGCGGACTCTGTGTGGGTAGGCACCTAATTGGTCAATGAATTGCTGTTAGTAAGGGATAGGAAGTGCTGGCAGACGCCGCAGGGCTGTGTACAGGCCCCCAGAACTTAAGTAAATGAATGGAAGCTGCACACATGGTTAGGGGAACTCTGAGGCAAAAAAAGTAGGTCCGGCAAAAACACTTTAGAGACCTTTTGGTAGCTTGCAGGCAACAAGTACATGCTTTGTTTTATATTTTTTTTTTTACTAAACAAAAGGTACGAAAAGCTTCATTCAAACAATAAGTGATTTTCTGAGGAAAGATTCCCTTAAAAGTGAACATATGACAGAATGAATCTATCTAATTTTTTATTTTATTTATCTGTTTATACAGGGTATTTTAGGTTGTATTAATTGCGGAGACAAAGTATTAAAAATTAGCTGCATCTTTGAATGGAAACCGAAAATAGGACAAAATATATATAAGGAGGACTATACTTTTTTTTTTTAATTAAAATTTGCCTAAAATTAAACCCCATTTGTTTCTGGTTTACGAGTGCAAGTTTACAAAAGCAGACTTTAAATAAATAGTTACATTGTCTATGAAAACATTGTCTTTACATAAAAGGTAGAAATTCCAATTCTTCAATTCAACAAGTTGTGCTAATGTAGCTTTCCAGTATTCAAGGTGAAATTTTAGTGTTCTCTTTCGCGTTTTATTAAGAAGAACTGTTATTTAGCCAGGCAACAAGAGATTAAATTAGACCATTATTCTAAATTACTGCTGAAGAAGCTACTTGATAAATTAGTTGGAAGCAGATGGCTAAGAAATTTGTTCATTTTTGAAAAAAAAATGTACGACTTATGCCCATGTTGCCAACAAATGTGTGAACATTGAATCAGATTTGATTCAGCTTCCTATTTCATCTTTTCACAAAAAAAATAATTTCCAGCACTAAAAGATGATTATTATTTTTTGGGTATTTGACCAATTATACATTCCTGTACATCATCAGTGCCCTCATTATGCGCAGTCCCTATCAATCAATCCTTCTGATATTAAGTTACTCATATAAAGGTTGTTATTTTGTAAAATTCAAACATAGTTTAGTAGGATATTTACTTCTCTATATCAGTAAAACTTATTTTGTTCAGCAATATATTGAACATATAGTTAAAAATCTCAGTATGATATGTTGAAAAAAAAAATCTAAGATTAGCCAAATATATAATTTTTGTTGCTCTAAAATGTATGATTTTGGAAGAGACCACAGATGAGTGAATCTTTAAAAATTATATTCTCCATTAATTCTCCACAATGTCAATCACTGTGATTTGCTGATAATCTTGAATTTGACAAATTGATTCCACAATCTCAGTAGATAAGCAAATCTTTAAGTGTTTTTATTACCTTTTTGGACTGGAAAATATTTTCTTTCCATTTATGCAGAAAAAAAGCCTGCTAAAAAACCATCAGGTGCAAAGCCTGAGAATTCTGTTCTCAATTGGTTTTTCAGAATGTGAAAATCAGTGACCTAAAGGAGTGTCATATCAGATGTAGGAGTGTCAAAGCAAAAAAAATCCAAGAAGTAATGGGGATACCCACCTATTTGGGCTATAGCATTGGTAACAGTCTGTACCCTCCTGCAAAAAAATAAATCAGCATGGTTCTTTTATTATAATGGTAGGTCTGGCCCATAATTTGGCTCATCTGCAACTGTAATATATTCTTGGCAAATGTTTTATTTTTTACTTACAATGTCTTATTTGATAGCCAATTTCAATGATTTGCCTCAACTTGCTCTATATAGTGCATTTTTAGTCCTCTGATATGAGTGGGCTTAGGACTACACTCTTTATGGCCCTCTAACATACAAATTCTTACTGACATATTACCATTTATGGCTGGCTACATTACTACAATTTTTGTAATTTTCAATTTCTTACAAGAACCTCACATCTGGACTGGTTACGATTTGACCTTTTTTCTATACTGTTGTTATAGTTTCAGCAAATCTACAGTTATTTTGGGAAAGTGATCTGTAAATTTTGTCTTCAGTTTAGTCCAGTAGAAGACAGTCTGAGAGGTAACTATTCGGCCGTGAACACAAAATTGTGAGAAGTACACTGTACGATTAGTGGGTGGTGCATGACCTTCTCCATTGAGGCAGGCCCCCACTATCAATTATAGTGGTGACAGGTCAGGGAACATGTAGTGGAAGTACAGAATTGTATTTAGTCAAAGAAGCCACTGGAGGTGCTAAAACAACAGAAATGGAGGACCCCTGGAGTCTGGGCAAAGCTTAAATTCTAAGCTTTGCCAGGGAAGTTTCTTTAAAGAGTTGGGCAGATAATTCTGGCGCAAATGGTACGAAAATAACTGGTGTCTATCACTTTGAGAGCGCCAATGTGATACAATTGGCGGATCTTCTGACTGTCTCCTCTAGGTTTATGCTGTCTTTATTTTAGACAAGCTTAATAAATCTGCTTCAATGAGTGCTGCATACAAACACCACATACAACAAGCGGTGAACCATCAACTTATCTAATGTAACTCACTTCAGAAACAGAACCCACTTCCAATGCAAGGTGCAAACACCTATGTAACTGAAGAATCCGTTTAAATTACTTTATCATGTTTTTTTCCCTTCTGTTATATTTGTAATACAAACTTATAACACACCGCTTTTTGGCGGTGCCATTTTATATGATTCTTTACTAGAAATAAAAAATTCATCTACGTTTCCGAAAACCAACCGGAGAAATTTATTATCACAATAAGTTTGCAATGATTGATATTTTGGTAGTAATTATTTAACTATCTCAAGTCAATGGCAAAATGTATGTAAGCTGTTAAAAAAAATAGACCAATTCAGCAGTAGTAAAGAATTCAAGTTAAAAAAAAACCATATTTATAGATTTGTATAATCCATAACCCTAATTGAAGTAAAGCTTGACAAAAATATTAAGAATTGATTAGTAATGAACACTTAATAGTCCAGTTATACTGTAAGCTTCCAGAATTCAGTTTTACGAATATCAATCAAAATGTGCACATAAACCAAAGGTTATTTCTTAATTTCAAGGTCTTTTCTAAAATGCTTACAAAATACTGTTTATTTTACCCCAAGACTTTTTTAGTTGTATACCTTAATCACAGGCGTAGCTAGGTTCTCCTGCACCCGGGGCAATAATTAATATTGCCCCCCCCAACTTCTTCCCCGAAATGTCCTTCCCCCTCGGCATGTTTGCGTTCTCTACCAATCATTGAGATTGTAATTTTTTTTTCACTTTTTTTGAATGTAACTTGACCATAAAACCATTTCTACATTTTACAAGCAATATAGTTATATAAGGGAGTTACCCTAACAATAAATTAAAAAAATATATAATAAAGAGGTCACACACATACCCCTTGTAAATAGTGCCACACAGCCCCCTTGAAGATAGTGCCTCACACATCCCCCCTGCAGATGGTGCCACACAGCCCCCCTGTAGATGATGCCACACATTGTACATAGTGACACACCACCTTGTAGATAGTGACACACAGCCCCCCTGTAGACTATGCTAAACAGCCCTCCATTGCAGAGAGTGCCATACAGCCCTCCCTTGCACACGGTGCCATACAGCCCTCCCTTGCACACGGTGCCATACAGCCCTCCCTTGCACACGGTGCCATACAGCCCTCCCTTGCACACGGTGCCATACAGCCCTCCCTTGCATACAGCCCTCTCCTGTAGATGGTGCCACACAGCCCCCTTCTTATAGATGGTGCCACACAGCCCTCCTTTGTGTCTTGTAGTTGGTGCCACACAGCTCTCCATTGTAGATGGTGCCACACAGCCCCCCCTTGCAGATGATGCCACACAGCCCCTTTGTAGATAGTGCCACATAGCCCTCCTGTAGAAAGGAATAAAAAAAAAATTACTTGCCTAGCCTCGTTCCCTGCTCCGAGACAATTGCGCAGGCCGGCGTGATCCAGTGACATCATCACGCCGGCGTGTGCTGGAACTCTGTCTCAGCATCTTATAGGCTGCAGGGCTAATATGGCCTGTACCCTGGTGATAGAAGAGCAGCCCTCCCTTGCACACGGTGCCATACAGCCCTCCCTTGAAGACGGCGCCACACAGCCCTCCCTTGCAGACGGCGCCACACAGCCCTCCCTTGCAGACGGCGCCACACAGCCCTCCCTTGCAGACGGCGCCACACAGCCCTCCCTTGCAGACGGCGCCACACAGCCCTCCCTTGCAGACGGCGCCACACAGCCCTCCCTTGCAGACGGCGCCACACAGCCCTCCCTTGCAGACGGCGCCACACAGCCCTCCCTTGCAGACGGCGCCACACAGCCCTCCCTTGCAGACGGCGCCACACAGCCCTCCCTTGCAGACGGCGCCACACAGCCCTCCCTTGCAGACGGCGCCACACAGCCCTCCCTTGCAGACGGCGCCACACAGCCCTCCCTTGCAGACGGCGCCACACAGCCCTCCCTTGCAGACGGCGCCACACAGCCCTCCCTTGCAGACGGCGCCACACAGCCCTCCCTTGCAGACGGCGCCACACAGTCTTCCCTTGCAGACGGCGCCACACAGTTTAACCTTGCAGACGGCGCCACACAGCCCTCCCTTGCAGACGGCGCCACACAGTCTTCCCTTGCAGACGGCGCCACACAGTCTTCCCTTGCAGACGGCGCCACGCAGCCTTCCCTTGCAGACGGCGCCACGCAGCCCTCCCTTGCAGACGGCGCCACGCAGCCCTCCCTTGCAGACGGCGCCACACAGCCCTCCCTTGCAGACGGCGCCACACAGCCCTCCCTTGCAGACGGCGCCACACAGCCCTCCCTTGCAGACGGCGCCACACAGCCCTCCCTTGCAGACGGCGCCACACAGCCCTCCCTTGCAGACGGCGCCACACAGCCCTCCCTTGCAGACGGCGCCACACAGCCCTCCCTTGCAGACGGCGCCACACAGCCCTCCCTTGCAGACGGCGCCACACAGCCCTCCCTTGCAGACGGCGCCACACAGCCCTCCCTTGCAGACGGCGCCACACAGCCCTCCCTTGCAGACGGCGCCACACAGCCCTCCCTTGCAGACGGCGCCACACAGCCCTCCCTTGCAGACGGCGCCACACAGCCCTCCCTTGCAGACGGCGCCACACAGCCCTCCCTTGCAGACGGCGCCACACAGCCCTCCCTTGCAGACGGCGCCACACAGTTTTCCCTTGCAGACGGCGCCACACAGCCCTCCCTTGCAGACGGCGCCACACAGTCTTCCCTTGCAGACGGCGCCACACAGTCTTCCCTTGCAGACGGCGCCACGCAGCCTTCCCTTGCAGACGGCGCCACGCAGCCCTCCCTTGCAGACGGCGCCACGCAGCCCTCCCTTGCAGACGGCGCCACGCAGCCTTCCCTTGCAGACGGCGCCACGCAGCCTTCCCTTGCAGACGGCGCCACGCAGCCCTCCCTTGCAGACGGCGCCACGCAGCCCTCCCTTGCAGACGGCGCCACGCAGCCCTCCCTTGCAGACGGCGCCACGCAGCCCTCCCTTGCAGACGGCGCCACGCAGCCCTCCCTTGCAGACGGCGCCACGCAGCCCTCCCTTGCAGACGGCGCCACGCAGCCCTCCCTTGCAGACGGCGCCACGCAGCCCTCCCTTGCAGACGGCACCACGCAGCCCTCAATTGCAGACGGCGCCACGCAGCCCTCCCTTGCAGACGGCGCCACGCAGCCCTCCCTTGCAGACGGCGCCACGCAGCCCTCCCTTGCAGACGGCGCCACGCAGCCCTCCCTTGCAGACGGCGCCACGCAGCCCTCCCTTGCAGACGGCGCCACGCAGCCCTCCCTTGCAGACGGCGCCACGCAGCCCTCCCTTGCAGACGGCGCCACGCAGCCCTCCCTTGCAGACGGCGCCACGCAGCCCTCCCTTGCAGACGGCGCCACGCAGCCCTCCCTTGCAGACGGCGCCACGCAGCCCTCCCTTGCAGACGGCGCCACGCAGCCCTCCCTTGCAGACGGCGCCACGCAGCCCTCCCTTGCAGACGGTGCCACGCAGCCTTCCCTTGCAGACGGTGCCACGCAGCCCTCCCTTGCAGACGGTGCCACGCAGCCTTCCCTTGCAGACGGTGCCACGCAGCCCTCCCTTGCAGACGGTGCCACACAACCCTCTCCTGTAGATGGTGCCACACAGCCCCCTTCTTATAGATGGTGCCACACAGCCCTCCTTTGTGTCTTGTAGTTGGTGCCACACAGCTCTCCATTGTAGATGGTGCCACACAGCCCCCCCTTGCAGATGATGCCACACAGCCCCTTTGTAGATAGTGCCACATAGCCCTCCTGTAGAAAGGAATAAAAAAAAAATTACTTGCCTAGCCTCGTTCCCTGCTCCGAGACAATTGCGCAGGCCGGCGTGATCCAGTGACATCATCACGCCGGCGTGTGCTGGAACTCTGTCTCAGCATCTTATAGGCTGCAGGGCTAATATGGCCTGTACCCTGGTGATAGAAGAGCAGCCCTCCCTTGCACACGGTGCCATACAGCCCTCCCTTGAAGACGGCGCCACACAGCCCTCCCTTGCAGACGGCGCCACACAGCCCTCCCTTGCAGACGGCGCCACACAGCCCTCCCTTGCAGACGGCGCCACACAGCCCTCCCTTGCAGACGGCGCCACACAGCCCTCCCTTGCAGACGGCGCCACACAGCCCTCCCTTGCAGACGGCGCCACACAGCCCTCCCTTGCAGACGGCGCCACACAGCCCTCCCTTGCAGACGGCGCCACACAGCCCTCCCTTGCAGACGGCGCCACACAGCCCTCCCTTGCAGACGGCGCCACACAGCCCTCCCTTGCAGACGGCGCCACACAGCCCTCCCTTGCAGACGGCGCCACACAGCCCTCCCTTGCAGACGGCGCCACACAGTCTTCCCTTGCAGACGGCGCCACACAGTTTTCCCTTGCAGACGGCGCCACACAGCCCTCCCTTGCAGACGGCGCCACACAGTCTTCCCTTGCAGACGGCGCCACACAGTTTTCCCTTGCAGACGGCGCCACGCAGCCTTCCCTTGCAGACGGCGCCACGCAGCCCTCCCTTGCAGACGGCGCCACGCAGCCCTCCCTTGCAGACGGCGCCACGCAGCCTTCCCTTGCAGACGGCGCCACGCAGCCTTCCCTTGCAGACGGCGCCACGCAGCCCTCCCTTGCAGACGGCGCCACGCAGCCCTCCCTTGCAGACGGCGCCACGCAGCCCTCCCTTGCAGACGGCGCCACGCAGCCCTCCCTTGCAGACGGCGCCACGCAGCCCTCCCTTGCAGACGGCGCCACGCAGCCCTCCCTTGCAGACGGCGCCACGCAGCCCTCCCTTGCAGACGGCGCCACGCAGCCCTCCCTTGCAGACGGCGCCACGCAGCCCTCCCTTGCAGACGGCGCCACGCAGCCCTCAATTGCAGACGGCGCCACGCAGCCCTCCCTTGCAGACGGCGCCACGCAGCCCTCCCTTGCAGACGGCGCCACGCAGCCCTCCCTTGCAGACGGCGCCACGCAGCCCTCCCTTGCAGACGGCGCCACGCAGCCCTCCCTTGCAGACGGCGCCACGCAGCCCTCCCTTGCAGACGGCGCCACGCAGCCCTCCCTTGCAGACGGCGCCACGCAGCCCTCCCTTGCAGACGGCGCCACGCAGCCCTCCCTTGCAGACGGCGCCACGCAGCCCTCCCTTGCAGACGGTGCCACGCAGCCTTCCCTTGCAGACGGTGCCACGCAGCCCTCCCTTGCAGACGGTGCCACACAACCCTCTCCTGTAGATGGTGCCACACAGCCCCCTTCTTATAGATGGTGCCACACAGCCCTCCTTTGTGTCTTGTAGTTGGTGCCACACAGCTCTCCCTTGTAGATGGTGCCACACAGCCCCCCCTTTCAGATGGTGCCACACAGCCCCTTTGTAGATGGTGCCACACAGCCCTCCTGTAGAAAGGAATAAAAAAAAATTACTTACCTAGCCTCGTTCCCTGCTCCGAGACCATTGCGCAGGCCGGCGTGATCCAGTGACGTCATCACGCCGGCGTGTGCTGGAACTCTGTCTCAGCATCTTATAGGCTGCAGGGCTAATATGGCCTGTACCCTGGTGATAGAAGAGCAGGGATTTGCTCTGTCATAGTATTCAATTGTATCTGCGTCCTGAGAACACAGATACAATTGAATGTGGCAGTCGCTAGCACCGGGGCTCCCCTCGGTGCTAGCGACGCCACCGGGCATGAGGGGGGTTCATGCCGTCCAGCCCATAAATGTAATGTGTTGGGCGGCGCAGGCCCCATAGCAGCAGCGGCCCCTGAGAGGATGGACAGCTGCAGAGCAGCCGTATCAAAACAGCAAATCGCAGCCCTGCAGCTGCCCAGGATATCAGCAGTGATCAGCTGTTTTGATACGGCTGCTCTGCAGCGCCCCCCCTTCCCTACATTGTAGTTGTGCACTGTCTGCCCCCCCCTAGCTATGCCCCTGGATAGATAGATAGATAGATAGATAGATAGATAGATAGATAGATAGATAGATAGATAGATAGATAGATATGAGATAGATAGATATGAGATAGATAGATATGAGATAGATAGATATGAGATAGATATAGATATTAGATAATGATCGATAGATAGATATTAGATACATATAGATAGATATGAGATAGATATAGATATGAGAGATAGATAGATAGATAGATATGAGATAGATAGATATTAGATATGAGATAGATAGATATTAGATAGATATGAGATAGATGGATATTAGATATGAGATAGATAGGTAGATATTAGATAGATATGAGATAGATAGATATAGATATTAGATAATGATCGATAGATAGATATTAGATACATATAGATAGATATGAGATATAGATATGAGAGATAGATAGATAGATATGAGATAGATAGATATTAGATATGAGATAGATAGATAGATATTAGATAGATATGAGATAGATGGATATTAGATATGAGATAGATATGAGATAGATAGATAGATATTAGATAGATATGAGATAGATATCTATTTATTTAAGAAGAAAAAAAAGTGTGTGTGTTTTCACTTACTGTTTTCCCTCCCTCAAAGTCTGCCTGGAGAGATAGAATTTAAAGGGGGGCATGAGTAGGGAGGGTGGGGGCGCCGTGGGAATGAAAAAGCCTAAGAGGGAGAGAAATAAAATTGCAAAAACGGGAAAAAAGGCGCTGCTTGTATAATAACGGTTTAATAAATAATAACAACAAGGAGATGCTACGCATTTCGACGCCGGACCGGCGTCTTCATCAGGCATGTCAAGGAGATAAATAACACATGTATATATACACACTAGCATAAAATGAATGACAAAATGATTGGACCAGTTCAGACCAGACTCCTGGTCAAAAAACCGCCAAAAACTGCAGGTCAAAGTTCAACAGTTGTAAAACAAATAAACAGAACAAAAACAATATATACTGAGAAAAAGAGTCATACGTAATAAATAATAAACAAAAAAGGGGGTAACAAATATGCTTAAGATAGATGAACCGATGATATGCTAAATAATCAGAACGCAAATGCATTACAAAACTATGCATCGCGCAGCCGAAATACAAAGGGGTTGCCAGTTCATCATATGAATGGACGATGAACAAGCATACTGGGAATAGAGTAGTTATTGAGAGATTGGAGTAATGGAACCGAAGTATTGATGAATTACCTGCGGGACAAACAAAAGAAATCGGGCGTTGCCAGGAAACATGTACACAATAAGATCCGGAAGAAGTGCAGCAGTCTCAATGAAACGCAAGGGGGGGCGTTGTCAAGGAGACCACAAACAATACTGTGCCGGAAGTCGGGCGCAATGGTACGCACGGTGGAGTGCAAAGTGTAAGTATATGTTAGAAAGGCCAGGAAACGGGGCGAGTTTGACCAAAGCGTGAGTGGCTTATATTCATACTTAAATTTAGAAGAACACAAATAGACAGATTGAAAAGAAAAGATGAAGGGCCTAATCACAAATTTAATGAAATATATTAAAAGAGAGCGTAAGATACAGTAATGCGGGCCAATGACAGCTACGGTAGCCGAGAAGGTTCAAACGCCATCTTGGCCATAAAAAGGCAAAAATTAATCATTATTTTAAAATAATTAATATCAAGGCATATAAAACAAATAACTGTACAAATGGAATAAAATGTTGAAATAAGAACAAGGGTAACTTGACACATACTAACATAATAACTACATCGTAATTACATGAAAAAGGAAAAATGTTACATAATATCGATAGTAACAATAAAAGCGCTTATGGAGAAGTTTAGTATAAGATTTGTAATAGTGGTAGCAATAATGCAAAAATGCAGATGTTTTGATCATAAGAAGATAATAACAAGATGTATAATAAGATAGTTAAAGATATTGTCATCAGTTACAAAAAATGTGACATCACTAGTCCAATGCGGACTCAGTGATGTCATTGAGACCATTGGGGTATAATGTTCCCAATTTATATATCCAAAAGTTTTCCCTTTGCTTTAGTCTGGTGAACCTATTGGATATATCAATAGGTATTCTCTCGATGGGAGTTACAGTAATAGTGTCAAAATTACAGTTATGTTGAGCGGCACAATGGCGAGATACACTATGTTTTTCAAAACCAATCCGAACGTTAAATCTGTGCTTATTAATCCTACTTCTGAGGGTTTGAGTAGTACGGCCCACGTATTGACGATCACATGTGCATTGCAGCAGGTAGATTACATAATCGCTACCGCAGTTAAGAAAGTTTTTAATCG
This sequence comes from Rhinoderma darwinii, assembly GCF_050947455.1. Taxonomy (NCBI): domain Eukaryota; kingdom Metazoa; phylum Chordata; class Amphibia; order Anura; family Rhinodermatidae; genus Rhinoderma; species Rhinoderma darwinii. The sequence goes on from NC_134690.1 coordinate 175,457,756, forward strand.
GGAAACTTTCATTAGTATTCACAGAGGTGAAATGAGTTATTTTGTTTGCAATATTCAAACAACAAAGACATCTGGATTTGCTGCAGCGATATGAGCCTTTAATGGTTAATGTTACTTTCTGAGGATCATAGTTAATTTTCCGTAATTTGCTAGGTGCAATTAAATTTCTCAATGTTTTAGCCCTTCTGTACGTAATCTTGGGCCTAGTAGGGAGGATGCTTTTCATATATTGATCGTTCTTAAGAATATGCCAATGTTTAAAAAGTGTGGAACTAATCAATTTACTTCCTTTATTAAAAGTAGTAATAAAATTGCAATCAAAATCTGTGGATTTCTCTGCAGCACGGGCACTAGGGTTAATACACTCTAATTGCGTCAATGCCTTCGCTCTAGATTCTGCTCCCATGATCAGGCTGATTGGGAAGTTTTTTTGTTTGAACCTCCTTTTTAGTAGATTGCATTCAGTGGAGAAATCTTTATCGTTGGTGCAGTTTTTTCTTATCCGCCTAAATTGGCCAAAGGGTACGTTCTTTAACCATGGGTGGTAATGTGCACTTTTAAAATTCAAATAACTGTTAACGTCAACCCCTTTAAAATGCGTTTTAGTGCTAATGAGGTGGCCATTTTTCTCAATTGTGAGATCTAAAAAATCGATTCGTTCAAGGGAAGATGTATGCGTGAAAGAAATACCATAATTGTTGTCATTGAGGTGCTCAACAAAATCCGAAATTACAGTAGTCTCACCTATTATAATAAAAAAGAGATCATCAATATACCGCTTGTAAAAAATGATATTGTCCTTAAATTTATGATTACCGTAAATATAGAAGTCTTCAAAAGCCCCCATATACAGATTGGCGTACGATGGGGCAAATCTCGACCCCATCGCACAGCCCTTGATCTGTCTATAGAATTTACCTTCAAATGTGAACACATTATGATTGAGTATAAAATCGATGCAGTCCATTAAAAAGTTTATCTGATTGTTCGGGAAACGTAGATCAGAGGTTAGGTAGGTTAGAGATGCTTGCATGCCGAGGTCATGTGGGATGTTCGTGTACAATGATGACACATCTGCTGTCAAAAACCAAAGATCCCTAAAATCGTGGATGGTTTGCAAGTGATAAAGTTCTCTAATTAGATGAGTTGAGTCTTTCAGATAGGACGGTAATTTAGACACATATGTTTGGAGATGAATATCTATAAAATGGGACAGATTGCTGGTCAAAGACCCAATTCCTGATATGATGGGTCTACCAGGGGGATTAGATATGGATTTATGAATCTTAGGTAAATGGTAGAGAAATGGAGTAGTGGGAAATGGAACAGTTAAAAACAATTTTTCTTTTTTGTTTAAAATTTGATCAATAAAAGCCGTTTCAATAAGGGTTTTAGATTTAATTTGGAAAGAGGGTATTGGATTGAACTGTAATTTCTCATAGAAATTCGTGTCGGACAACAATCTATAGGCCTCATTGGTGTAATCTAGACGGTCCTGAATAATAATCCCACCACCCTTGTCTGCAGACCGTATTACAATTTGGTGGTTTTTTTGAAGACTCTTTAATGAGTTACGCTCAAGTTGCGTAAGATTATCCCGAGAATATATAGGTTGTTCTATTGTTTTGAGAGGAAGAGGGGCACCGAGAACCAGCCCTATCATGGGCGCCCTGTACAGCTGCTCTGTGGCGCACCCCTCTCCCTAAATCAGTTGTGCCCGGGGGGGAACATGCCCGGCCTGCCCCCCCCCCCCTAGCTATGCCCCTGACCTTCATGTCTTTTTTATCCAGGTTTTTAAAGGGAACCTGTCACTAGGTTCCGAACTACTAAACCACCAGCATGCCGTTATTCAGCTTGAGTTTGGTTTTCTAAACCTGTGTTTCTATACAAGTTTTATAAACCTCAATGACCTTCAATGCCTATAGGAATTTAAAGCCCTGTCTATACCTATATGTTTCAAGAAACACTTATTTTTTCCATGGATCAGAAGAAACACATCATGGTTTGGTAATTGTAGTAAAATAGCTGAGTAGCTTTCTTGTCTATTGTCAAAATATTTCACTACAATGGTACTTGTTAAATATTGATTTCATGCCATGAAGAGTGCAGAAATGGCATTGTTTTATAATCATTTATGCTCACTTTCTATTTCTGCCTATTGGTATCAACTAGAATAATATATATATATCAAACCATATTACAAAAATGGAATAAAATTTACAGTTTAAAGGTGTGCTTTCGTGGGATAGAAAAAAATGCCAAAACTTCACATACTTGCGTTTTGAATTCCTCACCATTTCCCCACCGCCTGGTCCCAACTGCTGGTCTAACGACCTAAACTAACAGCATCAAAAATCGCTATAGTGATATTAGTTCAGCTCATTAGAGCCGTGGTTGGCCCGGGACATGCAACCCGTAATGTGGCTGCATTATGGCCGTCCGAATGAGGCAGATCCCTACGAACGATAGGAATGAATGATAAAATAATAAACTTCGTTACATGTATTGTTGTGAAAAAGGAATGATGATGATGATATGTGACGGGTAATTGGTATTTAGACTTTTGCTTTAATATATAAGTGAAGATTCATATTATCTCTATAGTACTATCAAAAAAAGTTTAGTATTACAGTATAAAGTAGGGGTACTCAATTATTTTTAGTGAAGGTTCATTTACCTGGGTCTGCCATTGGGTGAAGGTGCGGTTCGAAATCAACAGTAAGGCTATATTCATACGAGTCGGATTTGCCATAGGCCATTGCGACGTGGATCTGCGGCAGAAATCTGTGGATCTGCGGCAGAAATCTGAGGCTTATCTGCCGCATTGCCCCTTATAGAGAGTGCCGCACATGGTGCCATTTGAAGATGGTTGCCACTCAATGCCACCCGTAGGCAATGCCACACAATGCCCATTTTAGATAAAGCCAGTCAATGCCTCTTATAGATAGTGCCCTACAATTCCCCTTGTAGATAGTGCCACACAAAGCTCCTTGTAGATAGTGCCCCTTAAACAAATAAGAAAACCTTGTACTCGCCTAGCTCCATTCCTGTGACGAATGGAGCTCCACAGCAGGCCTTCTCCGCCTGAAGCCTATGAGACACGTAGATGGGACACCTGCGTAGGGTAGCATGATGCAGTGATGTAATCGCGCTGGCCTGGGCAAGGTTCTAGTCACAGCGTCTTATATGCTGCAGGCCTCATGTGGCCTGTATCCTAGTGAATGACAGAGCAAGGAATTGATAGCTCTTTGTACTGCCATAGTATTCAATTGTATTGTATTTGCGTCTTGAGGGCGCAGATATAATTGAATTTGGCAGTCGCAAGGCAAGGTCCGCCAGTTTAGGATCCCTGGTATAGAGTACAGCTATTTCTAGAATAGACCATATCCAATTCTTAAGAAGTCAATAAGTGCCAAAACCTTTCTGTTTACTACATTTTTGCCTATATTCTCAATCTCCAGCCCATCTAAGCGAGGGACATTATACTGTATATTTTTTTTAACCTTTGTTTTCTGCTTTTTCTTTGTAAAATGTATATAATACAAAAAAAAAGTATTACAATAAGCCCAATTAATGCACCAACATATCCCCTACTCTTTCCATGGAGAAGAACAAACAAAAAAGAAAAAGGGAAAAAAAAATTCCTCTCTTTCTATTGAAATCTTATTTCATTCTTTAATAGACTCCTGTCCTCAATAGGCATAGGCCAGATCCAGGGACCCCACAAATGAATTGCAATTAATTGCAAAGTAATTCCTTGCCATGAAAATTAACTTAATCACAAAAAAAAAAACATTTCCAATGCAATTCAGCCTTGCCACAATAACCTGCTAACATAATTTCAGTGATCTTCTCATTAGCTCAGGAGAAAATGTTAACAAGGACAAGGCAGCTGATATCAATCACTCTGTCATGTGGATTGAATTAGAGCAGACTGGTTGCTTTAAAAGGGGGATAGTGCTTAAAATCATTGTCTTCTTCTGTTAACCATGATTACCTCCAAGGAAACACATGCAGTCATCATTGCTTTGCATTAAAAGGGCTTTACAGGCAAAAACATTGCTGCTTGTAAGTTTTCCCCTAAATCAACCATTTATTGGATCATCAAAAGCTTCAAGGAGAGAGGTTCAATTGCTGTGAAGAAGGCTTCAGTGTGCCCAAGAAAGTCCAGCAAGTGCTACGACCATCACCTAAAGACGATTTAGCTACTGGATCGGTTCAATGCCAGTGCAGAGCTTGCTCGGGAATAGCAGCAGGCAGATGTTCATGCATGCACAGTGAGGCAAAGGCTTTTTGAAGGCTGGCCTGGTGTCAAGAAGGGCAGAAAAGAAGCCACTTCTCTCCAAGAAAAACATCAAGGACAGACTGACATTCTAGAGGAAGTACAGGAATTTGACGGCCGAGGACTAGGTTAAAGTTATTTTCTCTGATGAACCCCTTTTCAGACTGTTTGGGACATCTGGAAGAACGATTGTCTGGAGAAGAAAAGGTGAGCGCTGCCATAAGACCTGTGTCATGCCAACCGTAAAGCATCCTGAAACTATTTATGTGTGGGGTTGCTTTTCATTTAAGGGAGGTGGCTCACTGACAATTTTGCCTAAGAACACTTCCATAAATAAAGAAAGGCATCTAAACATCCTACGAGAGCAACTTCTCCCTATGATCCAGGGGCAATTTGGTGATGAACAATGCTTTTTCCAGCAAGATGGAGCACCATGTCACAAGGGAAAAGTGATAACAAAGTCGAACGGTGGACAAAACGTTGACATTTTGGGTTCGTGGTCAGGAAATTCCCCACATCTCAATCCCATTGAGATCCTGTGTTCAATCCTCAAAGCGGGTTAACAAACAGAAACATAGATATTGTGTGAAACTCCAAGCACTGATTAGGCAAGGATGGGTTTCCATTATTCATGAATTGGACCAGAAGCTGATATCCAACCTGCCAGGGCGAATTGCAGACGTCTTGAAAAAGTGGGGTCAACACTGTAAATATTGAGACTTTGCATAAACTTGATGTATTTGTCAATCAAAGTTTCAAAACTTATGAAGTGTTTATAATTTTTCTTCAGAATACCATAGAAACATCTGACTAAAAGATCTAAAAACACTAAAGCAGCAAAATTTGTGGAGACCAAAATGGCAGTTTCACATCTTTTGGCCAGGACTGTTTAGCAATATTCCTGATTACTAACTTTTTCTATTCAATCATTATTGGCCCTGCTCTACTCATACATTTCCTAGTAATTGTAAGACTCGCAAAAAAAATAAATGCATATGACTTTTTTTTTTTAGGGGAGGGTGCTTGAATTTGTTCTTGATTCACCAATTACCATATTGTTGGAGCATCTGAAATCTTTATTTTCAACTTATTCTCTACTTGGCATAAGATCTGATTCCAAAATTGACATACAGTTAAACACTTTCAATACACATGGAGGAAACCTACTTCCATTCTCCCACACCTAGGGCAGTCTGCATTGTATTTTTTAGGAAACTTAGTTTCTTGGTGGTAAAATACAATGGATTTACTATAAAAAAAAACTTTGTAATCTTGTGTAAACTATTGTGCAGTGATTTATTAGCTCCGTTGTTATTATTATGAGAGCATGATTCCCATTTTCTCTACTATCATACATCAATTCATCACTATTCTTGTTTCTCATTTTTATATAAAAAATAACAATCCTTTTTGCTTAGTTAATTTCAGTAAATTGTGCAGTGAGACAGATTTCTCCACCTGAAAAAGAGCTTTGTCAGCCATAGCTGCCACTGCATAGTGTAATTGAACATATTTGTGACGACAGAATAAATTCTCTGGATAGTGAATCAAACTGTCTCAATTTACCACCATGAAAGAGTTGACTTATCAGTTTTACCCCACATTTGTTGCAGCCACTTAAATCTATTAATTAAATTAGAATGAAAGAAAATAGAAGTGAATTTTAGTGCATTTTTAATATGATATATATGTCGTACCCTACCCCAAAGTTTAGACATGAAGTTCAATGCAGCATAGTTCTTATAGATAGCGGTTTTCAGCGGACTAGACTCTAAGACCTCAAACTCTTTAAGAGTACTCACACAAATTCCTAACTAACTTCTCCATAAATGCAACCTGACTCCATAAGATGTTGGAGTTTCTCCACTAAAAAGTATAGTCTCAGATCAGGGACTGAACGACTCATATATTTCTTTTTTTCACTATTAGTCGTGTAAGTTTTGTTTTGGATTTCCTTCCTTTCCATACTAATTCTCTAATAAGAATTTCTATAATTTAAAAAATTATTTCGCCTATCCATGTAGGACTATTTATCAATGGGTAGAGAAGTTGTGGAAGAAGAATCATTTTAGTTAATGCAATACAATCTGCCATTGAAAAAGGCAGTCCTATTCACGTTTTAATATTCGCTCTGATCTTTTTAATTACCAGAAGAATATTCATATCCCTATATTGGGTGACATCATCTCTGAATATACAATTTCACAATCTATAGGCATAAAGACTGTTTTATTTATGTTTAATCCTGACAACCTCCCAAACTGATGTATTGTGGAAAATACTCTAGGCAAAGTTTTCTCTGTATTGTCTAGCTATAACAAGATATTATCTGCATATAAAGAAATTTTGTCTCCTCTACCCACACATCCTCACCCATTAATACCACAATCTTGCCCTATCGATGCCAGTGTTTCTATATAAAGGGTAAAGATAAGGGGCAGAGGGGAAAGCCTTGTCTAGTACCTCTTGTTAATAAGAATTCTGCTGTCATAATCTTATTTATAAGAACTCTTGCTCCAGGTTCTCTATAGAGAAGTTTTATCCACTTTGTAAAGTTGGTTCCCAAACTGAACTTTATCAAAGCTTTCCATAGGAAGGGCCACTCTACTTTGTCAAACTCTTTGACTGTGTCTAATGACAGCATGGAGCTGCTTCCTTGCCCCGCTCGTATTCCCATGTGCAGGTTCCGAAAGAGACACCTGATGTGAGTATTTGTAGACTCTTTGGCATAAAGTCACATTGATCACTGTGGATCAGGGAGGAGATCACCTTAGATAGCCTTATTGCTAGGATTTTTGCCAGGATCTTAGCATCCATATTTAATAAAGATAGGGAACGGTAAGATGCTAGATCTACTTTCTCCTTACCTTTCTTTGATATCCGTAGAATCTGAGCTTCATAAATGGAGCATGGCAATTTATTAGTCTTCAGAGCATCATGAGTACATATGACTGTATATGTGGACCTGTCACACATCCAAAAAGGAAGAAATAGAACAACAAGTACAAATTTGTACCTTGTAATAATCACAATGCTTTATTGAAATACATATAAAAACATATTGGCCATCAATACCTAAAATAGGACAAACAGTTAAAATGCATAGATGTGGGGAGCACTGAGGCTATGACAAATGAAGTATACTCAGAATAGAGGAAGATCAAAAATCTATAAAAGGTAACTCAAAGGCATGCTATATATGAAGGAATCCAAAGACCACAAGTGTGATGCAAACTGCCATGCCTATACAATAGAACAAGTAATGAACAAACAAAGAGTATAAAGAGAAGAAAGCACACAACACATGCTGGTATGTGTGTGAGTGTAAAGGGTGTCCAGGGAGTAACCGCAGATCAAACCCGGTCCCAGGGAGTGGGACTATACCAACCAGTATGTGTCATAGTTAGCCTAAGGTGAACACCACACCGCAAGCCCCGACACGCGTTTCGCGGTAGCTTTATCAAGGGGTACTGCTACATTTCTAAAATTCTACCAGCATAGGTGCTAATATATCACTTTATGGGTATTTTCTCACAGGGTGGATATGCTGCATAAAACTATGCAGCATATCCATCCTGGAACCTGAAGTGAATTCTTCCCGAAAAAACGCTCAAAATTGTGGTGCACATATTCGGGTGGAACCTCCGATGCGGAAACGATGCTGGGAAAAAAGGAACGCGTCACTAAGTATTAACTTTTTTATTAATTCAAAAAAAAAAAGTTTTTTGGGGGTTATTTGGGATTTTTGCGGTGGAATCGCATCTTTTGATGCAAAATTTGCTATTTATTGCAGGTTTTACCTTCCCACTCAATTCAATGGGAAAAACATGCAGCAAAGGAGCAGCTATTCCACTGTGTCATAATCCGTGAGTATGTGGACCCACTAGGCCGCACTGCCGCAGCGGAGTAGCAGCTGGCCAAACAGTCCTAGTACAAGAGTACCTTTGATAGTCCAGACAGTAGCAGAGGCTTTGGCACAGATGAACTTGAAGGCAGATGACGCCACATGTGGCGGATTATATCAGGCGTGGCGGATGACACCATATATGGTGTAAGACAGCAGGCATGATAGATGGCACAACACGACTCTAACACTCTAAGGCTCAGGAACAAACACAGCACGGGACACAGGATACAGGTGGCAGGGCACGGGAACAACGGGAACAGGATAACACTAAGGGACTATTTGCTAAGACTAACATGGGTATACACAACAACACTCAGGCAAGGAGTAAAAGGGCAGAGGCCTTTTTATAGTCCAGGGTGATCATGGGCTAATTGGTGATTTTTTTACATGTGCGTGTGCTGGTCCTTTAAGGCCGGGCGCAAGCGCGCACCGTACAGGACACAGCAGAGTGGAGTGGAAGTGAGTGCTGACGTCTCCTAGGAGAGAGATGCCGGCCAGCACTCAAGTTCATGGCCGCGGCCGTTGAGGGGTAAGTCAGAGCAACGGTCCGCGGCCGTTGACGTAACACGCTGTGTGTGAACATACCCTAAAGGGGCTTTTATACTGGGTGATTATCGGCCAGACAAGGATTAATAGAACGCTCGTTGGCAACAATTGTCCTGTGTGAACAGGGCAGCGTTGAGCAGATGAACGATGATCGTATAGTTTTAAAAAAGTTAAATATTATCATAGTCAGCAGCACATCTCCCTGAAACAGGGAGACGCGCTGCCAACATGGTGATAATGTATGGGGAAGAGCGAACGGAATAACGACCACTCATCCCCATCTATAGATCCTTGTGACAGGAGCAAACGAGCACCGATCAATGATGTCTCGTTGATCGACGCTCGCTGCAGCGGCCAAAATCGGCCGGTCTAAGAAATGCTTTATTCTGAAAGAACTTATAAGGAAGGCTGTCTAATTCTGAAGATTTTAAACTTGGAGATTCTTTAATAGCCTTCCAAACTTCATCCAAAGTGATTTCAGCATCTAGCGAGATATTTTGATTATGGGCTAGGATTGGAAGCATAATTCCAACCAAATATTTATCTACGTTAGACTCTATATCTGCAAATTCTGAAGTATTTTCCTGATAAAAAGATAGGAAGACCTGCTCATTATCGACCTGGTGATTACAATACTTTCCCTCACGATCTGTAATTGCAGGTATCTCCTTTTGATTTGTTTCCCCATAACCTTATCTGCGAGAAACCTACCTAGTTTTCATTGATCCCCAAAAAAGCCCTATTATGGGCTTTACATACTTGTATTTGCTCATATAGGTTTGTGCCATTGATCCAACTTTTTCTAGTCTCTTTATCCTTTTTAATCAAATGTAGTAATTCGATTTCTTGTAAATATACAGTATCTTAGCCTCATCATCCTCCTCCTTATGAAACGGTTTTTTAATAAATGACAAGGACTTTTAGCATTCCTCTCTTGCATGCCTTAAAGGTGTCCCAAATTATTATTTTAGGGGCTGTATCTTCATTTATGCTTAGGTATGCTGTAAATTGTGATTTGAAATTAATACTAAACAATGTGGGTTTAACCTAAATCGTGGTATAATCTGTAAAGAGTCTGCAGATTAAAGAACTAACATAACAGGTTAACGGCCTGAGATGGATCTGGGTCCGTATATTATTTTATGAATTAATGAGAGTGAATTAGATGTTCCAAAACAATGTAAATTCTTGATAGTGTTACTCGTCTTATTAAAGCAGGAAAACTGCTTCATCCCGCCCATCTCATTTCCCTTGTATTAGACCGTCCCACCACCTTACCATTCAATCTTATTCTGTCAATACCTTCATCCATAACACAATTATAGTCACCGCTTTCTGTATCCTGTATCCCGTAATTGTGTTATTTCCTGAGCTGTAAGCTAGTGTTGTATTCGTCCAGTGTCATCTGCCACGGCAAGCGTCATCTGTGCTAAGTGTCTGCTACACCACGTGCCTGCTACTTCGAGTATCTGCCTGAGCATCTTCCCAGGTACTCTTACCCCAGAGACTGTTATTGACTTGTTTGGCCAGCTGCTGGTCCGCTATGGTGGAGCGGCATAGTGGGTCCACATACCACACAGGCGTCACACATGCAACCTCCATCTTTTCTGTTCGCTCCTCCCATCTTCCTTTTTCCCTTGTGGCTTGAACCAGCCCTATGACAAAGCACAAGGTGGGCAAGTCCTCCCCTCTCAGCATCATCCCACCCCTATCCCCCTATTCCTTCGTTTCCCGTTTCATGAATTATTCATAGGGACAAAAATGTATAGAAACTCTATAGTCCTTTTGTGAAAAAATAAGTTATCTTGATAAATTATGCACAATTTGCTGGAAAGAGAAGCATATATTTGATGCTTTCTCTCTGAGCCTCCTCTTGACATGATTAAATTTAGCTCTCGCTGTCTGGTTATCTTTTGAATAATCTGAAAACAATAACTTCTTACTGCCTTCTCTCTTGCTTCTTTTTTTTTTTTTTTTTTTTTTTTAAGAATTTGACCTCTTTCTGAGGAACATAAAATGTTAAACAAAACAGAAGAAGGATTAATTCTGGATGTAGAGTATTCAAAGGGACCCTTTAAATTCCAGATAAGTTAGAGAGTTAGTCCTTCCCCAGAAGGGACATTATATTTAATATTTTATTGGTTAATGTAAATGAAGTAAAATAATTTGGAGGTTACTAGACGGCTGTTCATCAGTGCAATATTATTCAAGATATTATTTTAGAAACTGACATATACAACCATAGAACCATTTGATAACAAACACAACATTTTAATAAGATTTACCATAGACACAGATTTACATAAAAGAAAACAAATGACATATGTACCTCCCATCTGTACATCATCTTATTTTTATATTTCCTGGTAATTGTACAAAATATATGTTTAACTGTTTCCATTTACTTACAATTTAGGTTGGATAAAATAAAAGTTAAAATCTTAATTCATTTGTTTTTTTTATTTGTTTGATATATTTTGCATAAAATGCCATGTAAAAAAGCCTAAAATGGTAACATTAAATAAATTATTTCATTTAACATTCTGTAGTATAACAGGTCTACAGTTCCACAAACTGCCAGACCCATTGGCTGATTTCTAGTCTTTCCTGAGCATGCCCATAACTGAGTGTTCAAGGCACCTACCATAAACTACAGGGCTAGAAAAGGGAAACAATGCGCTTTAATTACATTTTAAAATATTCCGCAGTTTAAATCTGCGTGAAAAGTTTATTCAATTTGTTAATACTTTGACTTGTTTATTTTGCACCTTTTTGCATTCTAGTGGTGATTCATCACCAACAAATGCTAAGTTTAAATCCTTCATTGCACTAATCTTTTGATAAAAACATCCTTTAACCCCTTCCCAACATCCGCCGTATATATACGGCGCTGCCGGGAAGGTGTTCCTGCAAAGCGCAGTACAGTTACGTCGCGGTGATGGTGCGGGCTCAGAAGCAGAGCCGGCACTATCACCACGGAGTGACAGCTGTATTATACAGCTGGCACCCTCCTGTAACTGTCAGGACCGGAGCTATTCTCCGATCCGGCAGATTAACCCTCAGATGCTGCGCTCAATATTGCACAGCATCTGATAGGTTTTAACCCGACCGGCAACCTAGTGACGTAATTGCTGGGTTGCTGTGGCAATCGGATGCCAGAAAATGGCGTCCGAGTCTGCCTTGTACGGGAGCCGATGAGGACCCGCCTGTGGCGAATCCTCATATGCTTGCTGTCAGTGAATAACTGACAGCGCTAATACACTGCACTACGTATGTACTGCAGTGTATTAGAGTAGCGATCGGGGCATCAGGCCCTCAAGTCCCCTAGTGGGACAAGTCAAAAAAGTAAAAAAAAGTTAATAAAAATGTGGTAAAACAATAAAAACACACAAGTTTCAAATAAAAATAAAGCTAAACTGACTTTTTTCCCATAGTAAGTCTTTTATTATGGGAAAAACCGTAAAAATTAAAAAAACCTATACATAATTGGTATCGCCGCGTCCGTAAAGACCCAAACTACAAAACTATTATGTAATTTATCCCGCACGGTGAATGCCGTAAAAAAAACAAAACATGAAAAACAACGCCAGAATCTTTGTTTTTAGGTCGCATCTCCTTCCAAAAAATGCTATAAAAAGTGATCAAAAAGTCACATTTACTCCAAAATAGTACTAATAATAACGGCAATCCATCCCGCAAAAAAATAATCCCTGACACCGCTTTGTGCACGCAAAAATAAAAAAGTTATGGGTCTTAGAATATGGCGACACAGAAAACATTTAATTTTGGACGCACTGTGGATGCCGAAAAAAACCCAATAAAAACTATTCCAGAATTGCTTATTTTTGGTAATTTCCTTTACAAAAAAATGAAATAAAAAGTGATCAAAAAGTTGTATGTGTTCTAAAATGGTACCAATAAAATCTACAGCCGGTCTCGCAAAAAACAAGCCCGCACACCGCTCAATCAACTGAAAAATAAAAAAGTTATGGCACTAGTAATGCTGTGATGAAAAACGCGCAGGCCGGAGGGGAACATTCCTTCAGTTTCAGGGCCCTAGTATTTAGGAACTAGGAAAGGGAAGGGACATAGCACATCCGCTGGAAGCGAGGGCGCCCGTATTATACCAGCGCAAAATTTTCCCAGCAATATTTCCCAAACTACGAAGGAGAAAACGTCCCCAAAAGGTGCAGAGCGTTACAAAGGGGGGATAAGAAAGAAAAACGTTTATCAGTGTGACACCGTCCTGTGCATAACGGATCGCTTCACAGCGTAACACACATCTATGGATAATTGTATTATTTACCCCATTATTATACCCTCTTATTATCCCCTGATGTACTCCTCACAGCTTACATATACCCCCACATTATAAACTGAAATACCAGCAAAACCCCAAACAGAAAAACTACCAAGCAAAATCTATGCTCAAGATGGTGGTCTTTCCCTTCTTAGCCCTACAGTGTGTCCAAACAGCAATTTATGGGCACAAGTAAGGCATTACCATACCCGGGAGAACCCGCTTAACAATTTATGGGGTAAGATTCTCTAGGGGCACAGCATATTGTGCGGTGAATGGGCAGATTAGTGGAAAAATTGCAATTTTCACTTTGCACCATCCACTGCGTATTCATTACTGAAAAACACCTGTGGAATCTAAATTCTCACTACACCCCTTGATAAATGCCTTTAGGGGTGTAGTTTCTAAAACGGGGTCACTTTTGTTTTGGTACATCAGTGGTTTTGCAAATGCAACATGACGTCCGCAAACCATTCCAGCAAAATCTACGCTCCAAAAGATAAATACCGCTCATTTTCTTCTGAATGCTCCCATATATGTAAACAGCTGATTATAACCACATATGGGGTGTTACCGTACTCGGGAGAAATTACTTTACAAATGTTGGGGTGCTTTTTCTTCTCTATTCCTTGTAAAAATGAAAAATGTTGATCTAAAACTACATCTTGTTGGAAAAAAAAAATATTTTTCATTTTCATGGCTTAATTCTAATTAATTCAGCAAAAAACCTTTGGGATCAAAATTTTCACTATACGCCTAGATGATTCCTCAGGGGGTGCAGTTTCTCAAATGGAGTTACTTTTGAGGTGTTTCCACTGTACTAGTACTACAAGGGCTCAGGAAGTGTGACATGGCGCCCAGAAACCATTCCAAAATCCAAATGGTGCTCCTTCCATTCTGAGCCATACCGTGTGTCCAAACAGACGTTTATGACCACATGTGGGGTATTGTTTTACGAGAGAGAAATTGCTTTACAAATGTTTCGGTGCTTTTTCTCCTTCAGTCCTTGTGGAAATGAAAAAAAAATACCTAAACCTACATTTTCTTTGAAAAAAATGTAGATTTTCATTTTTACGGCCTACTTCCAATAAGTTCTGTAAAACACCTGTGGGGTCAAACTGCTCACTGTACCCCTAGATCATTTCCTCATGGGGTGTAGTTTCCAAAATGGGGTCACTTGTTGGGGGTTTCCACTGTTTTGTCCCCTCAGGGGCTTTGCAAATGCGACATGGCCACCGCAAACCATTCCTGCAAAATTTGAGTTCCAAAAGCCAAATGGCGCTCTTTCTCTTCTCAGCCTCGTCATGTTTCCAAACAGCCGTTTATTACCACATGTGGGGTACTGTTTTACTCGGGAGAACTTTCTTTACAAATTTTATGGTGCTTTTTCTCCTTTAGTCCTTGTGGAAATGAAAAAAAATTAGCTAAACCTATATTTTATTTGAAAAAATGTGGATTTTCATTTTCACAGCCTACTTCCAAAAATTTCTGCAAAAAACCTGTGGGGTCAAAATGCTCACTATACCCCTATATAATTTCCTCAAGGGGTATAGTTTCCAAAATGGGGTCACTTGTTGGGGGTTTCCACTGTTTTGTCCCCTCAGGGGCTCTGTAAATGTGACATGGCCTCCGCAAACCATTCCTGCTAAATTTGAGCTCCAAGAGCCAAATAGCGCTCTTTCCCTTCTAAGCCCTGCCGTGTGTCCAAACAACCGTTTATTACCACATGTGGGGTATTGTTTTACTCGGGAGAAATTGCTCTACAAATGTTGTGGTGCTTTTTCTACTTTAGTTCTTTTGGAAATGAAAAAAAATTAGCTAAACCTACATTTTGTTTGAAAAAATGTAGATTTTCATTTTCATGGCCTAGTTCCAAAAATTTTTGCAAAAAAACTGGCGGGTCAAAATGCTTACTACAACCCAAAATAAATTCCTCGAGGGGTGTAGTTTCCCAAATGGGTCACTTTTGGGGGGTTTCCACTGTTTTAGTTCCACAAGACCTGTTCAAATATGACATGGTGCCTAAAATATATTCTAATAAAAAGGAGGCCAAAAATCCACTTGGTGCTCCTTTGCTTCTGAGGCCGGTGCTTCAGTCCAGTAGCACACTAGAGCCACATGTGGGATATTTCCTAAAACTGCAGAACCTGGGCAATAAATTTTGAGCTGCATTTCTCTAGTAAAACCTTCTGTGGTACAAAAAAAAAATGGATTCAAAAGGAATTTCTGGAAAAAAATAATGAACTTTGTAAATGTCACCTCTACTTTGCCTTAATTCCTGTGCAATGTCTAAAGGGTTAATAAACTTTCTAAATGCTGTTTTGAATACTTTGAGGGGTGCAGTTTTTAAAATGGGGTGATTAATTGGGGGTTTCTAATCTCTAAGGACCTCAAAGCCACTTCACAACTGAACTGGCCCCTGTAAAAACAGCTTTTTGAAATTTTCTTGAAAATGTGAGAAATTGCTGCTAAAGTTCTAAGCCTTGTAACGTCTTAGAAAAATAAAATGATGTTCAAAAAACGATGCCAAACTAAAGTAGACATATGGGTGATGTTAATTAGCAATAATTTTGTGTGGTATAACTGCCTGTCTTACAAGCAGATACATTTAAATTGAGAAAAATTCTCATTTTTTTAATTTTTTTGCTAGATTTTGGTGTTTTTCACAATTAAATACTGAATGTATCGGGCAAGTTTTGCCAGTAACATAAAGTCCAATGTGTCACGAGAAAACATTCTCAGAATCGCTTGGATAGGTAAAAGCATTCCGGAGTTATTACCACATAAATTGAAACATGTCAGATTTGAAAAATGAGGCCATGTCAGGAAGGTCAATAGTGGCCAAAGAGGGAAGGGGTTAATATTTATATATGTCTACTATATGTTTCATATAGGTGAAACCTTGTATATGGTATGCTATTGCATAATGGCAGATCTTTATTCTTGTATAACAGTATAATGACAAGATGTTGGTACAGGTCTTGCATTTTCTACTGTTGCAAGGAAAAGTCCCATTCTCTAATGGTGCTGAGAGGACACTTCTGACCAGGAGATTCCTTAGGTTTGGTGGCTGTTTGTATGCAAGGAGAGGTAAATCTGGGAATATTTCCTTTAGTTTATTGTATTTGTGAAATATGGTTTGGAGATCAAGAGCAATTTTCATCAAGATGTTAATTTGCGGGTCGTATATGACCACTGGGGGCACGGTGTTGTTGTCTTTCTTCTCTTTGTACTCCAAAAGATTGCTCCTTGGAATTCTTGTATCTCTGTGGATCTGATCCTCTATAACCCGTGAATGGTATCCTTGTTATAGAAATGTATTTCTCCGTAAAAGAAGGTGGTGTTTTCTGTCTGAACAGATCCGTATGTACCGCAGAGCCTGACTGTAGATGATGGATTTCTTTGTGTGTTCGATTAAATCTGTTCCATCTCAGATATGCTGGACAGCCTGTAGGTTTCTGGTAGATCATTGTTTCTATGACATTGTTTCATGTATATGGTCATGTCCAGGAAATGTGTTGAGTCTGATGGTAGAATGGAACTTGTTAACCCCTTCCCAATGTATAACGTATACTTATGTCATAACCAGCTCACGGGGTGAACCCGCTCCAGGCAACGTGGGTGTCGGCTGGTTGTTACAACCAACAATTCACTGTAACGAGCAGGATCACACTCGAGGGCGATTACGCTAGTTTAACCCGTTAGTTGGTGCTATCAATATCAACCACAGCGTTTAAAGCGTTAGAAAGAGGGGGCGACCCCCTCTGATAGTCCATCGGTGCTTATGGTTGATATGGCAGCCTGTGGACCTAATGAAGGTCCCAGGTCTGTCATCTTTGTATTCCTATTAAGCCTGTCAGAAATACGATACATTGGTATTGCAGAATAAAGTGCAAGCGATCGCTGGTTCAATGTTTCCTAGGGCAACTAGTAAAAAAAAAAAGAAAAAATCAGTTACTCAAAGTTTTTTTTTATGTACAAAAAAATATTAAAAGTAAAAAAAAACACCTTGTCCCACTTTCCCCCTAAAGCATTGTAAAAAAATAAACATAATTGGTATCATCGTGTCTGTAAAAGTCTGAACTGTTACAATATAAAATTATTTAACATACAGGTGGAACGCCGTAAAAAAAAAGTATAACGCGAGAATCGCTGTTTTTTGGTTCTCCTCTTCTACGAAAAATGTAATAAAAAGAAATTTTTCCCCAAAATAGTACCACTAAAATCTACAGCTCGCCTCACATATAATAAGTCTTCATACCGTGCAATCGACAGAAAAATAAAATAGTTATGGCTCTCAGAATTTGGCGACACAGAATAAATTTAATTTTTTACACTTAGTTTTTTCCTTTTAAAATTAGTCAAATTTAATAAAACGATATAAATTTGGTATCGCATAATTGTTTTGACCTGCAGCATAAAGATAATGTTGTTTTGATTCCTTCTCACATACATATTTTAGCCCATTTACTAGTACATTATATGGTACAATAAATGGTGCCATGAGAAACGACAACTCGTCCCACAAAAATAAAGCCCTCATAAGGGTATATTGACGGAAAAATAAAAAAGTTATGGCTTATGCAAAGTGGAAAGGAAAAAATTAAAATCTGAAAAATGGCTGCGGCAGGAAGGCGTTAAAGTTTTTTATTGAAATGTAGCCGTTCATTTTCGGGGCCTGTCCAGATTTTTAGCAGGTCATCAATCTATCGGAAACGTACTAGAGGTTTAGTTGCACAGGTTTATAAAGACTCCTCCTCTAGTTTGGCAATTAACAGGTTAGCATATTGTGGTTACATAGTGCTTCCCATACACTGCAGATATACACTACCTGTCAAAAGTTTTAGAACACCTCAATTTTTCCAGTTATTTTTTTACATTAACACAGTTCTAGTACAGTAAATAACATGAAATGGTTCAAAGGTTCAAAAGTAAGTTAAAAACATAAAAATAATATGAATTTGTAACTTCAAACGCAACAATAGTCTGAATTTCTGATTTTAACCAAAGGGCTTTTTTCAGGGAAGACATCAAGGAGAGCTGCTCTGCAGCACAGAAAGCAAATTATGGTTTGAAATCGGATGCAAACTATTCTTACAGGTGTCTCAACTTTTGGAGATTACTTTCAAACCCTCTGATTCTATATGACCAGCGTTGGAACAGTCTGCATTACAACACTCTGTAGGGCAGGATCTGGACAGTTTTGCTGTTCAGGACAGAGCACATTGATATCATAATGGTAAGAAAAAGGCAAAATAAGACAACCAGACAATTTTAACCCTTAGAAGTGTAGGTCTGTCCTACAGAGAAATTGCCAAGAAAGCCAAGGTGGCAGTCAGTACAGTTTACTATACCATCAAAAGTCACTTAGAAACTGGTGGAGATTCTGACTGGAAGAGGTCTGGCAAAACCAAGGCCACTACAAAAGCAGATGAAAAGTCTTTGAGAGTCAACAGTTTGCGTGATCGAAGCCTAACAGCACAAAATCTTCAAGCCCAGCTTAATGCAGCAAAAAAAAAAACAAGTTGCATTTCAACTGTGAAGAGAAGACTTCAATCTGCAGGTTTGACAGGTCAAGTGTCGGTAAGAAAGCCACAGAGAAGATTGCAAAATAAAAAAAGACTTGTCTGGGCCAAGCAGCACCTCCAGTGGACTACTGAAGAGTGGTAGAAGGTCTTATGGACTGATGAATTAAAATGTAACATCTTTGGTACATCACGCAGGGTTTTTGAAGGTCGTCGAGTACGTGAAAGGATGCTTCCTCAGTGTGACACCAAATGTCAAACATGGAGGAGGAGGCGTGATGGTCTGGGGCTCTTTTGCTGGATCCAGAGTTGGCAACTTGCACAGGGTTACTGGCACACTGGACAAAAGGTGCTACCACAGCATTTTGATGTGTCATGCAATACCCTCTGGTGTACGCCTACTTGGTCAGGGGTTCATATTACAGCAAGACAATGATCCAAAACATACTTCTAGGTTATGTCCGAACTACCTAAGAAGAAGAAGCTGGTAGATTTAATTTGTTGAATCAAAGTTAATTCATTATTTTTATTTATCTTAACTTGTTTATTGCTTCTATGCTTTCATTTCAAAGTACATTTGAGACCTTAAACTGTGTAAATATAAATAAAAACTGGAAAAATTGAGGTGTTCTAAAACTTTTGACCTGTAGTGTATGTCTTTGTCAAATGAAAAATAATTGTCATGAAGTACGACCCTGATGAGTTGTGGGGATGGCTCTGTCAATAGATTGTTCTTCTGAAGAAAGTGTTGGCATGCTGCTGTGCCTTCCTCATGGGGGGATGTTAAAAAGGAAAAATGTCTTTCTCCACTTACCAGACTCACCCCCCTCCTAACTGTTCACTCACAATTAATTGACTTCTTTTTCCGTATACTCAAGAGGAGACGGACAATCAGCTCACTGAGGAATCAGGTTACAGTTTCTCATGGAAGACTATGGAAAGGTGTGGTAGGGCAGAGTAAGAGAGAGGAAAGAGACAGCTCCCTAGTAAGTGATCTATCCCACCCCAATTCCGGATTTTCAACCTCAATGTTCATTACTGCTGTATAATATCCACCATTTTGTTGCAGCTTCTATATACACTGAAAGGCCACTCTATTAGAGACACTCACCTAGTAGCGCAGTGGACGTCGTTTGGCCTTCAGAACCACAGAAATTTGTTGTGACATAGATTCAACTGGGTGTCGAAATCATACTACAGGAATATTGGTACATGCGTGCAGGATAAAGTCTCGTAATCATTGCTAAAGTGTCCTTCTGTCGAAGGGTAAATAGCTGCCATAAAGTGATAAACTTAGTTGGTCACAATGCTTAAGTAAGCCCTACTGTTCAAAGGTCCATCCACAGGTATCCAAGGACCCAGGGTGTGCTAAGAAAACATTCCCCACACTCCACCTCCACTAGCCTAAACTATTAAGACCTGACAGGAAGGGTTCATCGATTCATGCTTTTGCGCCAAATTCTGACCCTCCCATCAGCCTGGTTCCACATAAATCTGGAATTATCCGACTAGACGAATGTTTTTCTACTGCACAGTGATATAATTTTTGCTCCCTTTTGCTCACGGGAGTCTTGCCTTTCTGTTTCCCTTAGACAGCAATTGCACCCTAACTGGTCATCTGCTTTTATAGCCTATCCATACTAAGAAACTATAAGTTGAGCATTCAGACATGTAAGTTGAAGCACCAGTGTTGTATTCCGTTTCAATTTGATTGACCGTGCATTCTCCTCTGACGTCTTTCATCAATGGGTTATTGATGTCCACAGGATCCCGTTTTGCTCGATATTTTGCTGGCCAGTCTAGCAGCAATGGCCAGGTCATTTAGATTGCTCAATTTTCCCATTCTAATCTTAATTTACACTGAAACAGATCCACGGAAAACGTACTCACTTGATTTTATGCTGCACTCCATTGTCACATGTCTAATGTCCATACAGGGAAGCTCCAATCCTAAAAGAGCAGGTGTTTCTAATAAAGTGGCCATTCAGTGTATGTGATACATAGAAATAGAAGAGCAGGCTGTTCTCTGCTCTTTGTGTTTTGTATGGCAGACATGACCGCAGTTAGGCTCCACATACTACCTTAGGGAAAACTTAGAATTAGAGCAAGAGCCTTCAGATGGAATAAACTGCTAAAAAAAATGCAGATACAAGTCATATAGTAGCAGGAAATGGTGTTATTCCTCATGTACACACGTATGACCGCTAATTCTGAAAAGTTAGGTACGCTTTAATTACTGTATGATAAAAAGTTATGCAACATTCTAATATATCATTTCTAATTCTAATCTATAAATTCCTGACTATTTTCAAGATCTCAGTTGACTTGCTCTGACTTGATCTCGACTTGCTGTTCTACATTCCGTGTCGGATTGGAGGACCTTGGGCCAACTAGAGGAAATAATTCTTGGGGCCCACCCTTCAGCTATACAGAAATAATGTGACCACTCTTTATTGTGTAGTAAAACAAAGCCCAATATTATCCCCATACAGTGGCAATATAGAGGTAGATACCATTTATACACAGGCGCTCTGCAGACCATATAAGTTAAATTAGTTTGTCCATCAGGGACATTTATGGCATATCCACAGGAAATGCCATAAATGTCTAATAGATGCGCACAGAATTTTGAATCCATTTATTTTTTTATTTTTTTAAATGGAATTCTAGGGTGGACATTCACTTTAAAGTACAGTTTAGGTATGCCAAATTCTTTGCTGCCCTATGAAAGGCATACAGCAAATCTCACTGAGACTGAACCTACAATTTAAGTCAGGGTTCGGCCATGATAGTGCTAGTTAAGCTTTTCCTCCTACCAAGGCAGATCAAAGCAAAAGAAAACACTTAAATGGAAGCAAATGACTTGAATTGCCCTATTTGCATGAAAGCATGCCTTGTTAAAACCAAGCTACTTTTGTATTTTTCTGGCAGTTTTTTGCTTCTCCATTTATCAAGTTTGCTAGTGCTTCTCAATAAATTAGAATATCATCAAAAAGTAAATTTCTTTCAGTCATTCAATCAAAAAGTGAAACTCATATATTCTATAGATTCATTACATACAGAGTGATCTATTTCCAGCATTTTTTTCTTTTAATGTTGAAGAGTATGGCTAACCGTTAATTAAAACCTAAAATTTAGTCTCTCAGAAAATTATAATATTAGATAAACCCAATTTAAAAAATGATTTTTAATACCGAAATGTTGGCCTACTGAAAAGTATGTACAGTGTATGCACTCTATTCTATATATGAATCTATGAGTTTCACTTTTTGAATTTAATTAATGAAATTCACTTTTTGATGATATTCTAGTTCATTGAGAAGGACTACTAGATTAAAAAGGAGCGTGAAAGTGAGGTGTTTGTTCATTCACTTCTGCATTCATTTTCTCCATGTTTTTTTTTTAATCAAAAGACATGCTGTCCCTTAAGCCATGGAGGTCTTGGCGCAGCTGTAAAGTAGTGTTCCGATATCCAGGGTTTTACGGTGGTTGCTATGGTGCACAAATGTGCATTATTTGCAAATGATTTTCTTATGATGGTTTCTTGTCCCCTTACCACCATCCAGAATTTATTCTATTTGATGCAGAAATTCATAGAAATCTCAGGAGTAGAACAGAACTCCACAAAGTCAGAGGCCCTTAAAGGGGTTCTCCGCTTTGGACACTCCCTACTTGTTAAAACGGTCCTTCGACAAGAAGTTGATTACAAAGTGTCCCCCTGTTGGGCCTCCAGTGATCAGCTGTTATCTGTGGGGAAACTTGGCAGTAAGGCTTCGTTCACACCTGCGTCAGGGTTCTGTTCTGGAATTCCGTCTGAGCTTTCTGTCAGAACGGAACCCTGACTGAAACAAACGGAAACAATAGGTTACCGTTTGCATCACCATTGATTTCAATAGTAACAGATCCGGTGCTAATGGTTTCCGTTTGTCTCAGTTGTGCAAGGGTTTTGTAATTTTTACTGAATGAATACCGTACGGTATGCCTATGTGCAGGAGCCTTAAAGGGGTTGTCAGGGCATAGGGCGGTTTTTCATACTGATGACCTATCCGCAGGATGGGTCATCAGTATATTAACGGTAGGGGTCCGACACCCGGACCCCGCACCGATCAGCTGCTCTAGCTGCTTCCCACAGTATAGCAGCCAGGCTGCTGAATAGGAGCAGAGCTGCAGTTCTACAGCACGGCTGCTATGAAGTTTACGGAGCCATCTGCTTCTGACACTGGCCACAGCATAACATCCGGTGCCTGGAGGCAGCACACTTTTCAGGGCAGGGTTTGGGTCTTGGACCTCCACCAATCATATACTGATGACCTATCCTGTAGATAGGTCATCAGTATGAAACACTGTCCTGTGCCCGGACAACCCCTTTTAAGCCCATTGTTAGATGCTTGCCATGTTTCAATGCAACTCTTTTATATATATTTTTTTTTAAATACCGTAATTACAAAACTTTAGAAATCACAAAATGACAGTATTGTTTTTTTCACGTATGATTTTAAGTACTGAAATATGTATTTACCTAATTTCAAACAATAACAGTCTTTTAGTCAAATACTAAAATATAGTATGAATGTAAAAAGTAAAAAAAAAAAGCCTTCTGGGTACCTGTCTTAGAGCAAGTATATCAATGTGCTAATATATAGTCTTTAACAATGCTGCCAAATAGCTTTGTCACTCAAATATTTCCTTCCACCCCAGGGTATCCCAAGATCAATGTATTAGCAAAACATGGATCTGCCACATGTACAGCTCAATTAATCTAAAAAGTGACAGCCACTATGTAATACAGCAATATTAGCGGCAAACTTCTAAATGAAAAGGAATAAATTGTACATTTTTGAAATACTGAGTACTTTTACAGTCTCTGCGGTTGTTAGGTTAACCTAATTGTTTTCCAATGTTGTGGCTGTAAGTCCTATTTATTTAAAGCTAATAATGTGTTGTGTTTAGATCATTGAATTTACTGCAGTGTCTTCATAAATTAAATGGCACAATGGAAACTCAAAGGACAAAAAAAGAAAATGGACATTAAATTATGTGAATTACAAAAGACTATGACTACACGGGACAAGAAAGTTTGTTCAGGATTTCTAACAAGAAATTTGGCTCCTGCCACAGACCCGTAGCCATATATTTTACACAGTCAATGGTAATGTCATGTCCAGCATTGTCCAATGTGGTCCCCTGACTTTGTCATGTGTCCTCACCATGGTCAAGGTGTCACTGTATAATTCACATATGAATTCAGATTTGTGGCAGGAGCTTATAGTTAAACTTACATCCAATGGGCTTATTTCTTTTTCAATATGCAGCTGGTCACGACACTACTTTATGTATGTCCATACTCCTGGAGAAAGCCTAAATAATGTATACACGTTAGAAAGTGAAATATGAGAATATAAAGATTAACAATAATGTATTAATATGAAACGGTATAGAAAATAAAATGTATTTAAAACCAAATCCAAAATACTAAGCAGGGAATCTGCTGATTTATTGTTCATATGTATATGTAACGTTCATACTCCTCATATTTTTTATATCAAATATATATCAATGGTATATCATAAAATACATACATATAAAGTTCAGCCATAACATTAAAACCGCCTGACTAATATTGTTTTCCGTCCCCCTCTTACCCCCATACCAGCTGTAACCCATTGAAGCAGGAACTCCACAAGACCTCCGAAGGTGTCCTGTGGTATTTGGCACCAAGACAATAGCAGCAGATCCATTACATCCTGTAGGTTGGTGGGGCTGTAATGGATCAGACTTGTTTTTCCAGAGTATCCCACAGATGATTGATTAGATTGAGATCTGGGGAATTTGGAGGCCAAGATAAAGCCTTGACTTGAACTCTTTGTCATGCTCGTCAAACCATTCCTGAACAATTTTTGCAGTGTAACAGGGCGCATTATCCTGAAAAAGGCCTTGGCTTCAGGGAATATTGTTGCCATGAAGGGGTGTACTTGGTGTGCAAGAATGTTTAGATAAGTGGTACAAGTCACATATGCATTGATGCCAGCACCCAAGGCTTACCAGCAAAACATTGTCATCCTGGTGCCATCTCTTCCCCAGATAGATGGAGCACACACACCCAGCCATCCACATAATATAATAGAAAACTTGATTCATCAGACCAGGACCTCTTCCATTGTTCCATGGTCCAGTTCTGGTTCTCACGTGTCCATTGTAGGTGCTTTTGGGGGTGGACTGGGGTCAGCTTGGGCACTCTGATTCAGGTCCAAATGCAGCAAGCTGCAATGCACGGTCTGTTTTTTACATCTTTCTATCATTTTTCAGCAATTTGTGCTACAGTAACTCTTCTTTGGGATAGGACCAGACCGGCTGGACTTCGCTTCCATGCGCATCAATTAGCCTTGGGCGCCATGACCATGTGGCCTGTTCTCCAGTTGTCCTCCCTTAGTTTACTTTTAGTATGTAATGACCACTACATACTGGAAATACCCCACAAGAACCTAGTCTTGGCCATTTTTTCAGCTTCCTACACATTCACTTTGAGAACTTTTCGTTTGCCGCCTAATTTATCTCATCCCTTGATATATCCCTGATATCGTTGATATATCATACTGTAAAAAAGATTATTATTGTTGTTCACTTTACCTGTCATTGATTTTAAAGGCTATGTATACCTTTTTGATGGGCATTTTTGTTTTAATAAAAAGGTCAATCTGTGTTTGGTGTAACTTTATAATTC
This sequence comes from Rhinoderma darwinii, assembly GCF_050947455.1. Lineage (NCBI taxonomy): Eukaryota > Metazoa > Chordata > Amphibia > Anura > Rhinodermatidae > Rhinoderma > Rhinoderma darwinii. Next base: position 175,483,037 of record NC_134690.1, read on the forward strand.
GTTTTTATTAAAAATTTGTTTAACTTTTTTAGAAAGAGAGCAGCTGTAGGTAGTGCTAAATCCTGCTCCTGTCATGTCTGTGGGATCCACCTGTTACCCATCACATCTAAGTTCATAACTTAGATGTGATAGATTACAGATGGATCCTGTTTGTCAAAGACAGGCAGGACCCGCTGACACTGAACCCATCAGATCCGCGGGACTGACGGATTCAAGTAATAGCGAACGATACAGCTGCTCTGTATAAAGAATGCATAGCAGCTGTATCTCAAAAAGTAAAACAAATTTGTAATAAAGACTAATTATAAAGTTACACCAAACACACTGACTAACCTGTTTACAAAAAAAGAAAAAAAATGCCCCTCAAAGGTGTACATAGCCTTTAATGATATGGCTGAGCGGTGCGCATACATAAAAGATCTGCAAACAAAAATAAAAGGAAAAAGTGGAAAATAAAAGGAAAAAGTGGAAAATAAATAATTTTCTCAACAATTGCTACGAGTGTTTCAGATGCAGCCACAAGTTAAATAACTACAATACAAATATCTATGGGAGATAAAAGTCTGAGAGCGAAATTGTCTAGGCCCTAACTCTTGTTGAAAGAGGAACAATGGACCTGGAAATCGATCAGGGAGGCATGGACCTGCCATGGGAGCTATGCAAGTCTGAGATATACAGTCGTGTAACTAAATAATTTTTTTATTCTTTCCCACACTTGTATGCTTTATCTCTTTCACCATAGGAGTTCATTCATCATCTAGCAGCAACAGTGCCTACAGGGTCCTTCTTTTTTCTTTTGTTAAATAGGTATGCATCTGTGTAGATTATTTTAAAGGGAGTCTGTTATCAGACAGACCTCCTAAATAAAGAGCATCTATGAGATGCTCTTTATAAAGTGATGAGCCAAGTGCTATTACACCCATTGTTCAAAAGCATGTCCAGTTATTTCATCTTCTGGCATGATTGACTGAAAAGTACCACGTGGCTGCGACTAAGAATTTTTTAACCACATAACCATCTAGTGCCAATCAGGCCAAATATTGCACATGCTTTTCAGCTGCAATAGCACGCTATGCATCAATTAATAAAGAACATCTTATACATTGATGACAGAATCTTTTTAACTACACAACAATATCATCATAAAGATTAATATAAGTGTCAGACCCATTCAGTTAATGAGAACCTGTCGCATGCATTTTTAACAACCTGACCAGAAGTTGCATGTGGCGGAACAAAATTAAAAAATAAACTAAATAAATGCTCATATCTTTAAAAAAATAAATAACATGGCTTGTATTTGTGTGAAGGTAAAGAACCCTTGGTTTTAATTAAAGAAGAATACAATCCAACATTAAGGAAAAAAACTGTACTGTAAAATCGTAGTCCCTGTTTACAACAGGGAGGATACACCATCAATTTTGGATAGGCGGGGGTCCAACTCCTGTGACTCCCAATAATGGCTAGATTAGTGCTACTTTGCCTCCTGTCGACTATGTACTTCTTAATCAGAACGGCCACATGTTTGGAGATTGACCATAACAGTGGTTGAACCCCCATCAATTGTATATTTATGGCATATCCTACTGATATTCTATGAATTAATAAAATAACCCCTTTAAAGAAAACTTGTCACTAGATTATCAGGCACTATACAACCAGCACGTCACTGAACTGCTGGGAAATAACATCCTATACATGTCCTCAAAACTGTCGGTTTAGCATTTTGTCTAAAAATAAGTTATTATATAGTGTGTATGTAAATTACAAAAGAAGAGTCCCGAGATGAGTCCAGGTGTACTGACCTTGGCTTCACCTGATGACTGAGCATGTGCAGGAAAACGCTGGACCAGGGTTGCCAACCGTCTGTAAATTTACGGACAATCGGCAAAAAACTGGTGTTTTTTTCTGCCGCCCGTAGTGTCCGGCATAAAAAAAACACTGTCTGGGATTTCTTCTTATTTTCCCAAAATGTTGCACTGCGCATCCGCCAAAATGTACATGCGCAGTTCAAACAAGAGAAGAGTATGCCGCGACCATGTGAATGACCGTCTGAGTGAGGTCATTGCCAGGAGTGAACTAGTCTAGTCACCTGACCTGAGTCACCCGACCTCACTGGACTAGTTCACTCCCGAACTGGCACCGACCTCACTCAGACACCGTTGCATTCACTTTGCTCTGCCGCAGCCCTCCTGCTCCTAAATGTGAGTGAGTCATCAGGCAGAGCGGTAGCAGTAGGCTACCTCTCTCTGCTCTGGGGGCTGCGTGACACTATGTACAAGGGGGGCTGTGTGTAGCGCTATCTACAAGGGGGCTGTGTGTACACAGGGGAGCTGTGTGGCACTATGTACACGGGGGGTTGTGTGGCACTATGTACAAGGGGGGGGGGGCCGTGTGGCACTATGTACAAGGGAGCTGTGTGGCACGATGTACAGAGGGAGCATTATTAGTGTGTGCGGGCACAAAGGGGGCACGGTTACTGATGGGGCACTTTTATTGTGTCGAGCACTAAGGGATCATTATTACCATCTGGGGCACTGTGAATTATGAGTTTGTTAAATTCTGCAGAAATGGGTTGTTGCTGGAATAAGTAGTCACAGTGGTCTGGGCCGGATGGAGGAGAAAATGGAAAGTGAACGACTCTAATCAGAGAAAACATCACCTGTGAGTCACTGGATATAAATGTGCTGTAATCACTTCTATGGTCTGCAGAGCTCCTGTGAATAACTGGCATCCACCACTATATAGTCACTATATAGCAATTGAAAAGGAATGTGAGTCGGCACTGCTGCAATCAGTAGTCCTCCGGAGCTTTTAGCGAATCACTGCCCAGTCACTGCGAACACACCTCCAGATAAGTCACTGGGGGTGTGTATAACGAGGGAGGGAACTCCTAGTTAAATAGTAGCCAAAAAACACATGTGGGCGATGACGCCAGACGCTGAGACAAGCGCACATTCCAGCACTGTAGGAACAAGTGCGCTCAGGAATCTCTCTGCCACTGCAGAAGAGTTAACCTTTTTGCAGCTCCAATTCAATTTGAGCCTCCAGTTGAAGGGGCCGTCTGGCCTGATCTCCCCTAAAGAATTTTGGCCACAAAGAAACGCGTCGGGAGAAGGCAAAGATTGATTGATTGCCTAGATATAAGTAAAGAATGAGGTTTCCCAGTCCCCAGCCGTAGGAACAGTACGGACTCTGCTACACTACAGAACGGTTAGGAGGGTTCATAACCCCATAGATATGAACATCTATCCTACTGGGAAGAACATTATTCTAATGTATTGAAATTATTTGGAGCACAACATACACTCAAAAAAAACATAAATATCACCTGCATAAATTGGCATACAAATGTATAGAGTGTTATATTCCCTCCATGATGGGGAGTTTTTTTTCTGTTTTGAAAGTTTTTTGTCCTGGTGTGTTGTTGTTTGAACACCTTTTTTAAAAAAGATATGAGTAAACGTTATATTTTATTAAACTCTAGTCCTACTCCAGTGATTTAATTACGATTCTAAGTAGAGTGCAGAAATTACAAATTACCTTTGGTGGAAGGCTTTGAATATACCACTAACAACTAAATCTAGATCACTGCCCAGGCAGCATGCACATTGACAATGCGTGTGTCAAGGGAGCGTGTGCTGGCTCGGCAAAGAGGGTACATCAATATAACAATGAATAAGAGAAGAAATGGAGCCACACTCAAATCGGATGTTTTCCATGTACTTTATTGCTCATAAAAGATGTGGGAGGGAGACATAGACAGGCAACAGTTGTTTCGCGTAGACATGCTTTCTCAACCTTCTGCTCCCTATATGGTGGTAAAATTATATTGTCTGCAGAGCTCCTGCGTATAACTGGTATCTACCACTATATGGTCACTACATGCTGATATTGGTCTTTGTATAGTTTGTTTTTATTCCGTAACAGTATGGGGGTATTATTCAGTCACCATGTGGTTATGGTGTGGCGGTATTATTATTTTATATTGTGTTATTATTGGTCTTATAATAGTGACCGTATGCAGGTAATATTTAACCCCTTAATGACCGGGCCATTTTGCACGTTAATGACCAAGGATTATTTTTTGTTTTTTCACTGTCGCATTCCAAGAGTCGTAACTCTTTTTTTATTCCGTCGACATAGCCGTATAAGGGCTTGTTTTTTGCGGGACGAGTTGTATTTTGTAATTGTACCATTTTTAGATGCTTATAACATATTGATTAACTTTTATTAACTTTATTTTAGGAGAGAATTGAAAATAAGCAGCTATTCCAGCATTAATTTTCACGTTATAAATTTACGCCGTTTACTATGCAGCGTAAATAACATGTTAACTTTATTCTATGGGTCGGCACGATTACGGGGATACCAAATATGTAAAGGTTTTATATGTTTTTTCTACGTTTGCACAATAAAAAGCCTTTTAGAAAAAAATTACTTGTTTTTGCATCGCCGCATTTCAAGAGCCGTCATTTTTTTATTTTTCCGTCTATGTGGCCGTATGTGGGCTTGATTTTTGCGGGACAATGTGTAGTTTTCATTAGTACAATTTTGGGGTACATGGGACTTATAGATTAACTTTTATTTTATTTTTTATGGGGGGAATGGGAGAAAAGAGAGAATTTTGCCGTTGTTTTTTGCGGTTTTTTTGGACGCCGTTCATCCGGCGGTTTAATTAATATGTTAATTTTATTGGTCAAGTTGTTATGATCGCGGGGATACCATATATGTGTATGTGTGATTTGTTTTGACCGTTTTACTAAATAAAACCACTTTTTGGGCCAAAAAAGTAGTTTTATTTGACTTTGACTGTAATTTTTATTTTTTTTTTTCACAAACTTTTTATTTAACTGTTTTACATTTTTTTTTTTTGTCCCACCAGGGGACTTCACTATGCGATGTGCCGATCGCATATATAATGCTTTGGTATACTTCGTATACCAAAGCATTATTGCCTGTCAGTGTAAAACTGACAGGCAACCTATTAGGTCATGCCTCTGGCATCGCCTAACAGGCAGATGCTGAAGACAGACCTGGGGGTCTTTGTTAGACCCCCGGCTGTCATGGAAACCCGACGGCGACCCGCGATTTGTTTGCGGGGGCGCCGATCGGGTGACAGAGGGAGCTCCCCCCTCTGTCAAACACATTAAATGCCGCTGTCACTATTGACAGCGGCATTTAATGGGTTAAACTGCCGGAATCGGCGCGCGCTTCGATTCCGGCAGTTGCAGCAGGAGCCAGGCTGAGTATAACAGCCGTGCTCCTGCCGCTGATCGCATGGGTACGCTGTCAGTACCCGCGCGATCACAGGACGGATATATCCGTCCTCCTGCGCGAACTAGCAGCTGCTGAGGACGGATATATCCGTCCTTCGGCGTTAAGGAGTTAATCTGGTATATTGGTATGATTTAATAACTTATCTATAAATCTTTTGGTGTGAGAGGGGGAAAATATCTAAGCTTTCTAATCAGCGATGCAGTTCTCTGCACATCGACTTCTGAATTGACTGCATTATTGATACAATAATTCAGAATTTGGGGCCACACTTTTAACTTTGCCCAGGTGTACACCAGGGCAAGAACATCAAAACTACTTTACCTGAGAAAGGAGGTTCTCTCTTGTTCGACTTTGCCCAGGGACACATTTTGTCTAAAACAGGCCCTGGCGGTAGCGGCGTTGGTGGGGGGGGGGGGGGTGGAGTAAGTGGTGAGTGAGTTGGACTCACCAATCACAGCCCCACTTGCAGCTTTCCCGTGCTAACTTAGCGTGGAAAAGGTACAAGCAGGGCTGTGATTGGTGAGTCACTCCTAGCACAGTGCACAGGCAATGATTTTGTAATGTGTCCATAAAAATTTTAAGAAATTACTGAAGTGAAGGTTGGCGTTGGACTCTTCTCTGCTCATTTTGATACAGTGCTTGCTGTATTATAACTTCTTTTTAGACAAAATGCTAAAACTGACTGTTTTCAGAGGGGCATGTTGAGGACGCTATTCCCCAGCAAAATAACAACATTGTGGTGGTTTAGTGCAGTAAAATCCCATGACAGGTTCCCATTGAGGTCCACTGAATATTTTCTCTTTTGCCTCTTAGTTTTTAATTCTACATTGACACAGCTTTATTATTTTTAAGCACCCACATTAATTAAAACCAATTTCTGCTCTTTTAATGCTATTTAATACCATAAATATAATGTCCACTTTATTGGAGGAGCTGTTTGGTGACTTATTTTTTTTAATAATTTTATTCTATTTTTCCTTTTACAACTTTGTTTTTTATTTTTGAAAACTTTAACACTTAATTTTTACTCCAGTTAGGAAACTTTAATATTAAAAGTAGTGATCTGTCTTTTTTAAAGAAATAGCACCACCCTTGTCCATGGACTGTGCACAGTCTTGTAGCTCAGCCCCTTTCACTTAAATGGAGCTAAGTTGCAATACCAGACACAAACCATGAACAAGATCGATGCTGTAAAAAAAACAAAAAAAACAGACCTTTTGTAATAAAATCCTTTTAACCATTCTTTTTTAACTTTAAAGGGGTATTCCTGTTACAACAAGTTACCCCCTGTCCGTAGGGTAAGGGGTAACTTGTTGATCGGTGGGTGTTCTACAGCTCGGAGCTCCACCGTTTACGAGAATGGGGAGCCCGAAGCTGCCCGAACCCCAAGTTTGAATGGAGCGGCAGGTCGCTGTGTGGCAGCACCAGAAAAAGCCGAACACTACACTCGGCTATCTCCGGCGCTGCCATAGAGAATGAATGGAGCGGAAACTTTGGGCTCCCCGTTCTCGTAAACGGTGGGAATCCAAGCTGTCTGACACCCACCAATCAGTAAATGACCCCTTAGCCTACATATAGGCGGCAACTTGTTATAACCGGAATACCCCTTTAATAGTGTTCTCTGGAAATCTAATATTGATGGCTTATCCTTAGGATAGGCCATCAATGTTTGATCTAGGGTGGTCTGTCCTCTGAGACCCTCACCGATTATTACAATAAAGGAGAGGTATGCAGTATGGACAATTATCTACATCGATGTGAACAGTAAGGCCTCATGCACACTTCCATCATCGTTTTAGCGGCCATTTTTGACGGATCCGTGTGTCCGTTTTTGTTTGTGTGCACTCCGTTTCCGTTCCGTGTTTCCGTTTTACACGGATGTTTTGCTTGCGTTTGGCTTCCGTTTTTCCATTTAAAAAACGAATGTGAACTTCATTTGAACTTGTCACATGTCCCAGGAAACACCCATAGAAAGTTTACAAGAAGTTTTTGCTGCTGTTTTCTGTAGCTTTCAGAGCATAGAGAACAGTTTGAGATGACTCTGCTTAGCTTACTTTGGTTTTTTGGAGTGAAAATATGAGCCTATCTTCAGGAATGAATGTCTACTGTAGTCTGTGAACTTTGGCCCACCCAGCCGAAGTCAAAAACGGACGGCACGGAAGCCTTCCGTGTGCCATCCGTGTTTTTGACGGACCCATTGACTTCTATGGGCCACACGGTCACTGAATCACTGAGCAAAGTAGGACATGCTCTACTTTGCACGGAACGGAACAACGGATCCGTTTAAATAACTGAAGTGTGCATGGGGCCATTTAAATAAATGGGTTCAGGGTGCTATCAGTGACAAAAACGGATAGCACCCTTAAGGAAAAAACTGAAGTGGGCATGGGGCCTAAAGCGGAGGATACAGTTGCAGGAATCTTACATTGATAGCGTTTACAAGGAGGTTCTGGAGAACACATGGCATATTTATATTATGCTGTGTTTGCGTGGTCAACAGAATGTGACCCTAAATGACCAGATAAAGTTAACCCCTTCTCGCTCATTGACGCAATATTTTGTCATGCTGACCGCATCAGTCGCGCTCAGTGACGGAATAGTACGTCATGGGGAAAATGCATCGCCATTTTCCCTCGGCGTTTCATCGACCTGTGATGCCTGCTATTTCCAACAGCAGGCTATCACAGCTCAGTGTGCCGGGACCAATCGTAGTGGTACCACCTCCACAACCGACTAATAGCAGCGATCGCATACATAATTTCCTGCCCTGACCTCAGATCCTGCGCACCCGCTCTCTGTTGGAGTTAGTTAGTCGTAGAGAGCGTTTGTGGAGAGAGTCAGTCAGAGCAGTTAGAAAAAAGAACAAATATATATATATATATATATATATGTTTGCTTTTACCACCTTGTATCCACTTCCCACTCCTGTCCTTGTGTTCCCCTTGTGATCCAAGTTTTTGGACCACCTTTTGAGTCTTCAGGTCGACATTTGTTGGTCCCTGGGGATTATTTTTTTTTAAAATTATTTTCTTTATAAAATATAATAAAAACAATAAAAAAAAAAAAGTTAGTTCAGAAAGTTATCAGCTAGTTAGTTAGGGTTAGTTAGTGTCAGGGAACCTTCAAAAAGCGTAGTTAGGTATACCGTCAGAGAATTTAGCTTCAGGAATTAGTCACAATAGTTAGGTTTAGCGTTCGGGATCCATCACTGTTAGGTTTAGCGTCGGAAGTTCACATAAAATCAGTTTTTAGAGTCAGTAGTTCGGTTTAGCGTCGGGAAAGCTCAGAATAATCTAGTTAGGTTTAGTGTCAGGAAATAGTCGCCGTAGTTAGGTTTAGTGTCGGAAGTTCACATAAAATCTAGTTAGGTTTAGTGTTAGGAACCCTCGCCCTAGTTAGGTTTAGTGTCAGAGAAGACCACTTGTTCTATAAGAACAAAAAAAAATGTTTCAGGTAGCAGTCTTTTGCTTCTAGTTAGTGAAGCATACTTTTATTTCGTTTTTTTCAAGTTTTCAAATGTTTTTTTGCTGTATAGACAATACACTTGTCTAAGCACACAATTTACATGTGTCTAAGCACATAAATAATAAAGATGTCCCAAAGGTCATTTTCTGCCGAAGAGGCCTATGCGTTTCTTGCCTCTTACACAGACTCGTCGGATGGTGAGACTCTCTTTTATTTGTCAACCTCCTCATCCAGTGATGAAGAGGACGGACCCCCTAGGAGACACCCCAGGACCACCACCACAGTTGAACCCCCTGAGAAAAGTGACCCTGCAACAGTTGAAACCCCCGAGCCTAGTGACCCCATTTAGAGCCCCACACAAGACAATTACGAGCCCCAAATCCCCGAGTACACGGGCAGCCCAGGGGTAAAATTTAATATGGCAGGGCTCAGTGAGATTGACCTCTTCAAGTTCTTTTTCACGGATGAATTTATAGAGCTTATTTATAGAGACAAACTTATATGCCCCACATCATTTTATGCCCAATCTCACAGGTGGACCCCTGTAGACGCAGCAGGGTTGGGCAAGTTCTGGCATATACTTCACATCTTACCTTATGCTGATAATGAGCAGTACCCACCCCGAGTTGACCCCAGTTTTGAACATTTGTATGAAATGACACCCCTATTAGACCATTTCAATGCCCAGTTTGCCCAAGCATACTCCCCCGAGAAGTATATTTCTATTAATGAGTCCCTGGTACATTTTAAAAGGAGGCTTCAATTCCGCTACTACCTGACGAGTAAGAGGGCAAGGTATGGCGTGAAGATGTATAAGCTGTGCGAGAGTGCATCAGGGTATACTTACAAATTTAGGATATATGAGGGGAAGGACACCAGTATTCAGCCCCCAGAATGTCCCCCCTTACTGGGAGTTAATGCAAAAATTGTGTGGGATTTGGTGCACTCACTGCTCGACCAGGGTTACCACCTCTACATGGATAATTTTTATACCAGCGTCCCACTCTTCAAGTGCCTCGCTTCCAGAAGTCCTGCGGCATGCGGCACTACTAGAAGAAATCTGAGAGGCCACCCTAAGACACTGCTTGTGTCAAGTACAAGGACAAGAGAGATGTCCTTGTATTGACAACAATACATGGCCACACCAGTACCCATGTACATGTACCAGTACAGTGACCCCCAAACCAGACTGCATCCTGGACTACAATAGGTACATGGGAGGGGTGGACTTGTCAGATCAAGTCCTGAAGCCCTACAGTGCCATGCGGAAATCGATGGTGTGGTATAAGGAGCTGGCTGTGCACATCATACAGATGGCATTGTACAATGCATATGTGCTACGTCGATTTGCTGGCCAGAGGGGAACTTTCCTGGAATTTCAAGAGATGATTATCAAGGACCTAATCTTTAGGGACCAGGAAGGGGGGACACCCAGTACTTCTGTAAGCGAGGCCACATGCATCGTACCAGGACAACACTTTCCAGGAGAAGTTCCCCAAACTGGCAAGAAGGGAAAAAGTAAAAAGAGGTGCAAAGTCTGCTATAACAGTGGGATAAGGAAGGACACAGAATACCAATGCGACATGTGTCCTGAAAAACCAGGGCTGTGTATGAAAGTGTTTTACATTTTATCATTCATCCCTTGATTTTGAATCTACCCTAGTTTTACTATCCTGATGCACTCAGCACAGCTTATCCCCCTCATCTTTCCCTTCTGAGCCCTACTGTGGGCCCAGGCAGCTAACAACAGCCACATGTAGGGTATTGCCGTACCTGGGAAAACCCATATTACAATTTATGGGGTGTATGTTTTTCAGTGGCACATGCCGGGCACAATATATCGGATACTAAAATGGCATATATGTATAGAAAATTGCAAATCTCACTCTGCACCATCTGCTGTGCATTATCTTTTACACAATACCTGTGGCGTCAAAATGCTCACTACACCTCTAGATGAATGCCTTAAGGGGTGTAGTTTTTAAAACGGGGGTCACTTCTCGGAGGTTTCAACTGTACTGGTACCTCAGGGACTTCTGCATACATGACTTGGCACCAGAAAAGCTCCAGTAGGCCAAATGGTGGTCCTTCTCTTCTGAGCCCTGCCGTGTTCCCAGGCAGCTGTTAACAGCCACATGTAGGGTATTGCCATACCCGGGAGAACCCACATTACAGTTTATGGGGTGTATGTCTCCAGTGGCACACGGTGGGCGCAATATATCGGATACTGAAATGGCATATATGTACAGAAAATTGCAAATCTCACTCTGCACCATCTTTTGCGCATTATCTTTTACACAATACCTGTGGGGTCAAAATGCTCACTACACCTCTAGATGAATGCCTTAAAAGGGGTGTAGTTTCCAATATGGGGTCACTTCTGGTGGGTTTCCATTGCCTTGGGGCTCTGCAAATGCGACATGGCACCCGAAAACCAATAAAGCAAAATCTGGACTCCAACAAACATATATCGCTCCTTTCCTTCTGAGCCCTTCCATGGGCCCAAACGGCAGTTTATCACCACAAATGGGCTACTGCCGCACTCAGGACAAGTTGGGAAACAAAATGGGGTATTTTATTCCTTGAGAAAATAAGAAATTTTGAGCCAAAACTACATATTATTGGAAAAATTATTTTTTTTTAATTCAGAGCCCAATTCAAATAAGTTCTGTGAAAAAACTGTGGGGTCAAAATGGTCACATCACCCATAAATTAATTCCTTGAGGAGTGTAGTTTCCAAAACGGGGTCAGTTTTAGGGGATTTCTACTATTTTGGCACCACAAGACCTCTTCAAACCTAGCAGGGTGCCTAAAATATATTCTAATAAAAAAACAGGCCCCAAAATGCACTAGGTGTTTTAGTCCAGTAGCACACTAGAGCCACATGTGGGACATTTTTAAAAACTGCAGAATCTGGCCAATACATATTTAGTGGTGTTTCTCTGGTAAAAAAAAGCCTACTGTGTTACAGAAAAAAATGGATTAAAATTGAATTTCTGCAAGAAAAATGAAATTTGCAAATTTCACCTCCACATTACTTTAATTCCTGTGAAATGCCTAAAGGGATAATTAACTTTCTAAATGCTGTTTTGAATACTTTGAGGGGTCTAGTTTTTAAAGTGGGGTGTTTCATGGGGGTTTATAATACATAGGCCCCTCAAGGCCACTTCAGAACTGAACTGGTAGCTAAAAAAAAAAAAAGGATTTTGAAATTTTCTTGGAAATATGAAAAATTGCTGTTTATGTTCTAAGCCTTGTAATGTCCTAGACAAATAAAATCATCTTCAAAAAATGATGCCAATCTAAAGTAGACATATGGGAAATGTTAATTGGTATCTATTTTGAGTGGTATAACCGTCTGCATTACAAGCATATACATTTAAATTAAAAAATATGCACATTTTTCAAAAGTTTCACAAAATGTAGGAATTTTTCACAAATAAAAACTCAATGTATCGACCAAATGTTACCGCTAACATAAAGTCAAATGTGTCAAGAGTAAACAATCTCAGAATTGCTTGGATAGGTCAAAGCATTCCGATGTTCTTACCACATAAAGTGATAAATGCCAGATTTGAAAAATGGTCTCAGAGCCTTAAGGCCCAAACTAGGCTGAGTCCTTAAAGAGGCTCTGTCACCAGATTTTGCAACCCCTATCTGCTATTGCAGCAGATAGGCGCTGCAATGTAGATTACAGTAACGTTTTTATTTTTTAAAAAACGAGCATTTTTGGCCAAGTTATGACCATTTTTGTAGTTATGCAAATGAGGCTTGCAAAAGTCCAAGTGGGTGTGTTTAAAAGTAAAAGTCCAAGTGGGCGTGTATTAGGTGCGTACATCGGGGCGTTTTTAATACTTTTACTAGCTAGTATCATCCACTTCTCTTCAGAACGCCCAGCTTCTGGCAGTGCAGACACAGCGTGTTCTCGAGAGATCACGCTGTGACGTCACTCACAGGTCCTGCATCGTGTCAGACGAGCGAGGACACCGGCACCAGAGGCTACAGTTGATTCTGCAGCAGCATCAGCGTTTGCAGGTAAGTAGCTACATCGACTTACCTTACCTCTCGAGAACACGCTGTGTCTGCACTGCCAGAAGCTGGGCGTTCTGAAGAGAAGTGGATGATACTTCTCATCAGAGCGCCCAGCTAGTAAAAGTATTAAAAACGCCCCGATGTACGCACCTAATACACGCCCACTTGGACTTTTACTTTTAAACACACCCACTTGGACTTTTGCAAGCCTCATTTGCATAACTACAAAAATGGTCATAACTTGGCCAAAAATGCTAGTTTTTTAAAAATAAAAACGTTACTGTAATCTACATTGCAGCGCCTATCTGCTGCAATAGCAGATAGGGGTTGCAAAATCTGGTGACAGAGCCTCTTTAAGGGGTTAAAGTTTATTTTCCCCACGACCATCATTTTTCAGTTTATATATTGCTATAATCTAGATATAAAATTTGAAGCTTTGTAATAATTTTGCTTTACTTACCTTGCACTGAACTTGAGTTAAAACCATTACTATGTAGTCCAGGACTGCATTCACGATTTTGCTTTCACCGGTCGACAACGTGTTAATAGACATTGCTGAGTCCCTGCAGTGCAATGCTTTTTACCGCACTGCATTCTGGTAAAAAAAAAAATCTTTACAAAATTTGGTGTAAGGTATAACATCTCCTGCGTAGAGATGAGCGAACTTATGATAAGTTCGGTTTGGCTGGTTCGCCGAATTTCATGAAAAAGTTTGATTCGGACCGAACTAGTTCTGACCGAACCTGTAATTCAAGAAAGCCCATAAAAATCGTGTATAACACTGTTTAAAAGCCCTAGAAGCCCTGTATAACACTCTTAGGCCTCATGCACACGACCGTAAAAACTCCCGTTATCCCGGGTCGTAATCACGACCCGGGATAACGGGCCCATAGACTTCTGTTGGCCCCGGGTACCTTCCCGTTTTCTTACGGGAAGGTGCCCGTGCCGTTGAAAAAGATAGAACATGTCCTATTTCAGGCCATGATAACGGCACGGGCAGCCAATAGAAGTCTATGGAGCTCCCGTAATGACGGGTGGCTACATGTGTGCACCCGGCATTATGGCATCGTTGCTAGGCGACGTCAGTAAATAGTCACTGTCCAGGGTGCTGAAAGAGTTAACTGATCGGCAGTAACTCTTTCAGCACCCTGGACAGTGAATTCCGATCACAATATAGAGCAACCTGTAAAAAAAAAAAAAAGACGTTCGTACTTACCGAGAACTTCCTTCTTCTTCCTCCAGTCCGGCCTCCCGGCCGTTGCCTTGGTGACGCGTCCCTCTCGACATCCGGCCCGACATCCCTGGATGACGTTTCAGCCCATGTGACCGCTGCAGCCAATCACAGGCCAATCACATGCTGCAGCGGTCACATGGACTGCCGCGTCATCCAGGGATGTCGGGCTGGATGTCAAGAGAGGGACGCGTCACCAAGGCAACGGCCGGGTAAGTATGAATTTCTTTTACTTTTACCTCGGAAAGGGCTGCCCCTTCTCTCTGTCCTGCACTGATAGAGAGAAGGGGTTGCCGATTAATGCAGTGCAATTTTGCATCGAAAACGTTCCCTGTAAATACGGGTGGAATACTGGGGACACCGGAACCGTACTTACGGGCACGGGTCCGTAAATACTGGTGCAAAACGGGTCGAATATGTGTGACACCGGACCCGTATTTACGCCAGTATATACGGGAGGGAAAAAATACGTTCGTGTGCATGAGGCAATATGGCATTCCCAGATGTGGCGGATTTCTTCCGCAACTGTCCGCATCAATGCCGCACAGAATCCGCGTTGCAGATTCTGTTGCGGCTCTGCCTAAAATGTGCCAGTAAATTGATGCGAATTAGCCGTTGCGTATTCAGGTGAAAGTACTTCCCTTCTCTCTATCATTGCAGGGTAGAGAGAAGGGACAGCACTTTCCCTAGTGAAAGTAAAAGAATTTCATACTTACCCGGCCGTTGTCTTGGTGACGCGTCCCTCTTTCGGCATCCAGCCCGACCTCCCTGGATGATGCGGCAGTCCATGTGACCGCTGCAGCCTGGGATTGGCCTGTGATTGGCTGCAGCCTGTGATTGGCCTGTGATTGGCTGCAGCGGTCGCTTGGACTGAATTGTCATCCCGGGAGGTCGGACTGGAGGACGAAGCAGGGAGTTATCGGTAAGTAGGAACTTCTATTTTTTTTACACGTTGATGTATATTGTGATCGGAAGTCACTGTCCAGGGTGCTGAAACAGTCACTGCCGATAGTCACTGTCCAGGGTGCTGAAAGAGTTAAACTATCGGCAGTAACTGTTTCAGCACCCTGGACAGTGACTATCTCCTGACGTCACGTACCGGAAAATCTGCGACTCATAAGGTGCCAGTCAGTCAGGGAATGCTGGCCATTGTAGTACTACGCAGGTGCCAAAATTTAGCCGGGTTCGGTCAAAACGTGTTCGGCCGAACCCGGTGAAGTTCGGATTCGCTGTGAACCGAACTTTTCACGATGTTCGGACCGAAACCGGGTTCGGTTGTCCCGGTTCGCTTATCTCTACTCCTGAGCATGCTTTGTGCAGACAGGGAATATACAGAATATTCGGGGAGATTTTAGCACAGTTACTTGCAGAAATATTAATGCAGCTGTAGATGAGAATACGGTAGGTTACAATACATGTTGTAGCTCAATATGACTACAGGATACCATAACTCAACCAATGTAGTTAATGTGGATTATATGTAACCTGTAAATTGGTGAACATCAATGCTTTATTCTACAGACCTAAAAAAACATATCCTGGGGATAGGTCATCAGTATAAAAAACAGCACCGAGTCTGGACAACCCCTTTAAAAAGTCACTTCTATAAAGGAATTCAGATCGGCATATGTGAATATTTGCTTGGTTTGACTTGGTCTTTAAAGTATGTTTGGTTTACTATACTATTGTGTTTACTATACTATTTACTATACTATTATCCAATGCTATTTGGGGGAGTTTACTAAATAATAGGATGAATATAACTGCATAGATTTAATTTGTTCCTGAACTAATATAAAGCAGTGTACAGCAATAAATATAATTGCAAATTTTCTATGGGTGAAGGATGTGGTAATGTTGTTTTTCCATAATGACATGCTTCCATAATCATTTCTTTGAATAATCTGTAATATTTTGCAGCTTGATGAACTTTTGCTTCTATTTCTATACTAAAAGTTACCATGGCAGCTCATCACACATTTTCTTATGCAAATGATTCCTTCTATTTTGTGTTGTACACAATATTGCAGCAAAACGGAGGATTCCAGGATTCACACCCAGTTAATCCTCAAGCAAATAAACTGAAATAAGAATTTCATCAACAAGCCATCGGTCATCAAATAGCTTTAAACGGTCCATACAAAGTGGTATTGAAATTATCAAAATAGTGGAAGCTTTAGTGCCACAATCGGTTTAGCACTTATCAACCAGGGTGTAGAGTCTAAGGGACCCTCACGTTCTTCCCCTTAACCCCCCTAACAGAGCTATGGACTATACCGGTCAGATCCCTCGCTTGGGGCCTCCAAAGTAGTAATCGATTGGAAGCAGGAGCACTGCTGAGGATGTCATGCAGGGATGTGACAATGATACTGATGAACATGTCTGAATAACCAAGGGGCAATTCCACGAAGGCTGGGACGATCTAAGAGGTAGCCAGAAGATGGAGCAAAAGAACTTGTCATAAAGTCCAACAAGGAAGGTACGTAGCGTAAATCTGAAGGAGCAAGGCAGGGGTGAAAGTCAGGACATTGTGAAAGTTTGTAACCAGGATCAGGAGAGCGATATGTCCTTAAAAACTGCTTTCCACTCTCGCAGAGTTACGAGGATCCTGAACTTGGGAACCCCCTCTGTTAGGCCTCATGCACACGAACGTATTTTTTCCCTCCCGTAAATACGGGTCCTTGGTCACATGTATTAGACCCGTATTGCACCAGTATTTACGGATCCGTGCCCGTAAATACAGGTCCGGTGTCACCAGTATTCCACCCGTATTTACGGGCACGTTTTCGCTGCAAAATTGCACTGCACTAATCAGCAGCTCCTTCTCTCTATCAGTGCAGGATAGAGAGAAGGGGCAGCCCTTTCCGAGGTAAAAGTAAAAGAAATTCATACTTACCCGGCCGTTGCCTTGGTGACGCGTCCCTCTCTTGACATCCAGCCTGACCTCCCTGGATGACACGGCAGTCCATGTGACCGCTGCAGCCAGTGATTGGCCTGTGATTGGCTGCAGCGGTCACATGGGTTGAAACGTCATTCCGGGAGGCCGGACTGGAGGAAGAAGCAGGGAGTTCTGGGGAAGTATGAACGTCTTTTTTTTTTTTTACAGGTTGATCTATATTGTGATCGGTAGTTTCTGTCCAGGGTGCTGAAAGAGTTACGGCCGAACGTTTAACTCAGCACCCTGGACAGTGACTATTTACTGACGTCGCCTAGCAACGCTCCCGTAATTACGGGTGCACACACGTAGTCACCCGTAATTACGGTAAACCCATAGACTTCTATGGGCCTGCACGTGCCGTAATTACGGCCTAAAATAGGACATGTTCTATATTTTTTAACGGCCCGGGCACCTTCCCGTAAGCATATGGGGAGGTACCCGTGGCCAATAAAAGTCTATGGGACCGTAATTACGGGCCACAATTATGACCTGTGATTACGGGCGTTTTTACGTTCGTGTGCATGGGGGCCTTAACACAGAATTCCCTAATAGGGTGTAAAAAAATATATATTTTCTATACTAGACAACCTTTGAACTATTGGCGTATTTAAAGCGCTACCGCACCCACCTTTAGTGCTGCTGTAACTATTTATTACGGAGTTACATAAATAGTCTTGTAGAATGTTGCAGAACCTTAAAAAGCAAATTTTACTTTCACTGAGATTTGCCGCGTGACATTTAAAATTCTGTCATATGCTGCTTAGCAACAGACTGCAAACTGCCACCTTTTTTCTTTCTTTCGAATACCAATACATGTTGTCAAAGTGGCAGATTTGCGATCTGTTACTAAGGAGCACTGACACAATTTTTAAATGTCATGCAGCAAATGTCAGCAAAAGGAAAGTTTTCTTTTAGTTACAGAAACAAACTTGTTGCAACACTATAGCAACAGCAGTAAAAGTCATGGTTACCGTGGATACTGGGATGGAAACTTGATATAGAGATCTGAGGGTAGGCTTTTGTATTAATACAGGTAACGGGGAAATGTTCTTCCTGGATTTGTTAAGAAAAAAACAAGTCATGGCTAAAAATGCTCCTTCAGGTCCCAAAATTGATGACGTCAATATGTTTTTCTTAATTTGTCAGTCATATGATTGAAAGGACCTGGCAAACTTCTTCAAGTCCGCTTAATAGGTCATACAAGGTTTAGCTGGCAAATAAAAGCACAAATGTAGTTAAAGAGAGATCAGTGAGAAAACAAAGAATTTTGCTGGTACCTTTATCATGGGTGCTATAGTATAAATATTGTGAGCTTAGATGTTATTAAAGGGGTTGTATGAGATTAGGAAAATGGGCTGTATCTGGTCACTTAAATGGCGCTGAGCTGCAATACCAGACACAGCCTATGGACTATTGTGGCACTGTTTTAGGAAAAAACAGACTTCTTTAATGAATAGAACTATAATCTATGAAAAAATATGATAAAAACATTTGAGGCTACTGATATTGTCTGGTATATGTTGTTTATGTTGTAATTTTTTTTTCAAAAAACACAAAATGCAAATGCTGAATAATGTATATTGCCTTTGTGACAGTTGACCTACTCTATACTGGTGACTAAAAACTATTGGACATGGATGGGCTATGGTGGTACCATATTATAATTTGATTTTGAAATGTACATCTTGATTTATTTTTTAGATAATAAAGTGTGCTGCGTTGCGTTTTACTAGATAATTTTATGTAATTGACCGTTATTGAGCCTACACATCCTATTTTGTATGGATAGTATCTCTAAAATTAGTATTGCTAACAACCATATTCAATATAAAAATGACACATTATCAAAGTTTTCTGAATTTCTGAATTTTATTTATTTTTTAAGCGAAAGTGGGAAAAAAGTCCATTAAAGGATAACTGAACTTTCAACGAACTTCTGAAATATCATAGTGACATGTCAGAAGTTTTGATCTGTGGGGGTCCGAGCACGGAGACCCCCACCAATCGCTAGAACGAAGCGGCAGAAGCACTTGGGTGAGTGCTGAGCCTCTTGGTTTCTGATCGGCTTTACGAAAAAAGCAGATCAGAAACAAAGTGGCTGAGCGCTCACACGACTCTTTTGATGCTTCATTCTAGGGATCAGTGGGGGTCTCAGTGCTCGGACCCTCACCGAACAAAACTTCTGACATGTCACTATGACAGGTCAGAAGTTTGAAGGTTTAGTTACACTTTAATATTAAGGACTGTCCAGAAATATATGGATGGTTGGCAGCCCTTGCCATAAGGTAGTTTGTAGGCCAACGTGCTACGCATTTATTAGCCTATAACATGCTGTTTTCTATATAGCTGGTATCCTGCATCATTTCATTTAGCTTCAGAGCAACCACTTGCTATTTAACATTGCAAATTTTCTATTATCATTTTTGTGTATGTCCTTTTACTATCCAATCGGTTTTGCCCTCCGTAGAAAATATGTTATGAACATTGGCAATTGCTTTAATTTAATTCACATTATAAAAAAATGTTACCTAATATGCCAAAGGAAGGAAAGAGACTCAAGTTGTACTCATCTCTAAGATAGTCAATTAGTATCTACAAATTCCAATAAAGGATTTGCTACTATGGCTGAAATATTCCATTCCATTCATCCTAAAGAGGTTTTGAACTGCAATGTAATTTTTTAGAAAAAATATCAATAATGGGATCTGATTTAAAGGGGTAATCTTTTAGGGCATATGAATGTCATAGAGAGGGGTCCTCTGCTTGGGACCCCCCTCTATTAGCCAGAGCGTAAAGACATTTACATAAAACATCTTTAGCTCTGGTGGGCCTCGTCCATCCATGTAATACATGGTGGGACATTTATTTGAATGTAGGGCATCTAATACCACATTTGTCCTGTAGCAGAAATTTTTCCCTATTGAAGCCAGCGGTAAAGACTGCTGCAAAGATATTCACCAATAGACTACATCCATTAGTCCAAAAATAAGAATTTTCACTGACTGCAGATGTATTGGAGCAAACAAACCCCCCCCCCCCCAAAAAAAAAAGACTAGATACATGAAGGGTGGGAGCTCAGCTACCCTGCAGGAAGTCTGTACAATACAAAATAGCTGCAAATAGAGACTAAGAAACATGGCAAACAAAAGGGAAAATCTAACTATAATGTGACCCTTTTTAATTTAGTATATTTCAATATTAATACAATAAACAAACCAGTTTACCTATGCTATTAATTGTCAGTAATAAAAGTTACGTTTTAATACATCTGCAGTTAGTGGGGATGCAACAAATCCTCCAGTATTAGGGCATGCTGCAGCTTGAAGAACTCGAGTGCCCTGCAAACTTCACTGAGTAAATAGGATTTATTAAAATCCTTTTCGCTGCAGAGTAGCATCTGGCCGTATTGAACTGCAAGAGTCCTGTCTCTCCAGACCACGCGTAAAATTACTTTTTCATTGCAATAGGAAAAAATATTATTATTTGTACAAAATCTATTTTCAGTTTAACACACTCCAGTTCACAGCTGGCAAAAGTATATTTAGATCAGTCGTTCCTTTAACCCTTTTCCTGTGTCCAGGTGAAATTTTCCATTTCTGATATGCATTTTTTATCGATAATATCCCTGCATCCGCTTTGAATATCACAACTATTTTTACTTTTGTTTTTTTACAAGATTTATGAGGCTTTCATTTTCTAGATTAGTTTAATTCCATGTTTTAAATTTTTATGAGTAGACCAATCCCTACAAATGTGAAAAAAATAGAAAAATGTTGTCATATGTTTTAATATATATTTATCTATATTGTGTGTGTGTGTGTGTGTGTGTGTATGCGTGTGTGTGTATATATATATATATATATATATATATATATATATATATATATATATATAAATATATATATATATATATACACACACACTAAAATAGAATCCAGCAGCACAGGCTTAAACGAAAGGGGATGCAAGCCTTAAGGAACTGACCACTGTCGCTCTAGACAAAAAAAAGTAAATAGGAAGCACTCACAAAGGCTTATGGTGGGGATTCCGCTCCTAGAAGGAGTCCCAATGGCGCTATCTACAGGGGGGTGGCGCTATCTACATAAGAGACTTATATGGCACTATATAGGGGCACTATCTACATGGGCACTGGCACTAGAGGCAGCTAACGGGGCATTATACTGTATAAGGGCAGCTATGGGGGCATTATACCCCCTGTATAGCACTGTCTACAGGGGGGCTGTGTAGCATTGTCAACAGGGGGGGGGGGCTGTATAGCACTGTCTAAAGCTGTAGATGTATAGCACTGTATGGGGAGACTGTATAGCCCTGTCTACAAGGGGCACTGTATAGCACTGTCTGCAGCGGGGCTGTATAGTACTGTCTACATAGGGGGCTGAATAGCACTGTCTACAGGAGTGGCTGTATAGCACTGTATGGGAAGACTGTATAGCACTGTCTACAGGGGGGCTGTATAGCACTGTCTACAGGGGGGCTGTATAGCACTGTCTACATGGGGGCTGTATAGCACTATCTACAGGGGGCTGTATAGCATGGTGTCACAGGGGAAGGCTGTATAGCACGGTCTACATGGGAGCTGTATAGCACTCTCTACAGGGGGGCTGTATAGCACTGTCTACAGGGGTGGCTGTATAATACTGTATGGGAGACTGTATAGCCCTGTCTACATGGGGGCACTGTATAGCACTGTCTACAGGGGGGCTGTATAGTACTCTCTACAGTGGGGCTGTATGGTAAGACTGTATAGCACTGTCTACAGGGGGGCTGTATAGCACTGTGTACAGGGGGGCTGTATTCTACTGTCTACATGGGGGGGCTGTATAGTACTCTCTACAGGGGGGCTGTATGGTACTGTATGGGAAGACTGTATAGCACTGTCTACAGGGGGGTGCTGTATTCTACTGTCTACAGGGGGGCTGTATAGCACTGTGTACAGGAGTGGGCTGAATGGCACTGTCTACAGGAGTGGGCTGTATGGCACTGTCTACAGGGGTGGGCTGTATGGCACGGTCTACAGGGGCGGGCTGTATGGCACGGTCTACAGGGGCGGGCTGTATGGCACGGTCTACAGGGGCGGGCTGTATGGCACAGTCTACAGGGGCGGGCTGTATGGCACAGTCTACAGGGGCGGGCTGTATGGCACAGTCTACAGGTGCGGGCTGTATGGCACAGTCTACAGGGGCGGGCTGTATGGCACAGTCTACAGGGGCGGGCTGTATGGCACAGTCTACAGGGGCGGGCTGTATGGCACAGTCTACAGGGACGGGCTGTATGGCACAGTCTACAGGGGCGGGCTGTATGGCACAGTCTACAGGGGCGGCACGATCTACAAGAGCGGCCTTTGTGTGGCACCCAGGATAGGGGGGCCCAGTCAAAAATGTGCTATGGGGCCCAGTGTTTCCTAGTTACGCCCCTGAACACTGCACACATTAAACTTTCAGGCTGCCAACGTTTATATGTGTGACAACTTCATGGGGCATCGGCAGTTGCAACGTATATAGCCGTATTGCTGTCGTGAAGGGGTTGAAAATGAAATCCATCTAAAATTATTGTTCTCACATGTAATCAGTAGTGTTGCTATCGGGGTTGAAGCGTACGCAGTTGCGACCAGACCCTTAAGCATGAAGGGCCATGGCCCCCCACATCACGTATGTCAACAATTACTGTAGTAATGGGGCCTATGTAGTTTCCAATAGGTGCAACTACACAAGCTCCTGTTATTACAGTAACTCCTCTGTGTACTTAACCTTTTTGCTCCTGAGTCGGGTCCTCTTCAGCTTGGGGCCGTTCAGTGTCAGGATGTAGTATGCGCTGCACACATAATGGCTTGACCCTCAATAGCGTCAGGACCCAGTGCTGCGCCCAGAGCTGATGAGGACCCAACTCAGAACCGAGGAGGGTAAGTGTATAGTTACTGTCTGCTGAGCCGTGTATCTAAGTCTATTATGTGGGATACTGTTTGCTGAGCCATGTATCTAAACAGATCATGTGTGATACAGTCTGAAGAGCCACTGTATTTAAGCTTATCATGTGTGATACTGTCTGCTGGCAAAATGGTGCTATTAAAAAATACAACTTGTCCTACAAAAAACAAGACCTTACTACACCTATATCGATGCAAAAATAAAAAAGTTATAGCTCTTGGAATGCGACGATGGAAAAACGTAAAAAATAGCTTGGTCATTAAGGTTTAAAATAGGCTGGTCACTAAGGGGTTAAGGAGACTTGTTATTGTGAAACATATATATATGTGCTTATTTTGTTACACTGTTCTGCTTGAGAAAGGCTCATTCTGAGCCGAAAAGTTGCATGTGGAATAAACAGGATCACTATTTTTCACTTATTTTGGTTGTGCTGTCTCATTCTCTACTTTCCTCTAGCCAACATTGACCGGTGTAAACGTACCTAAAGTATCCATTAGCAGTCTCACACTCAAAAAATAATTTCAATTATCTTATCGATAAATCTGTATCCAATCCATTAGTAACATCGGTGAGGACAGGATCAATAGATCTCCTCTTTTTCTATTCTCTTCTCAATTTACTGCATCATTTATTGGGAATATTGTGTAACTTCTTACTAATGCTCATAAAAACATCTCTTCTCTCCCAAATTCCTGTGCAGCGCTAGACCTAGAGTCCCCTGTGCAAGGAATACATCTGAAGCATCGTAAGCAACTCTGAAGGTCCCAGAGGTTGGACCCTAATAGATCAGTGAATTACTGCATGTCCTAGCTGGGATGTGAAAAGTAGGGGGGTTCTAATTGGTACATATAAGTGGTTTTGGCAAGGTCATAGGTAAGTATTTGTTTTTTAGAGAAGCCTTCTTATATTGTATAACATTTTCCTTTCAATGAGAGAGCCATCATAGATCGCCTATGTCAAGATAGTGTAGCAATTGTGTTATGAATAAACTTTTAAGTTCTTTTTTTCTGCTATAACAATGGATTGCATATTTTTTGCTGACCCTAGGGTATAGCACAGTAGGGAAAACGTCTTATATGTTGGAATATTTATCACAATATGTTGTGCGTAGAGAGCGGGATCTGAAGCAAATTTACAGTACAATGATTTTACAAAACTCCATTCACATGTAATAGATTTGCGAATGGGGGTTTGCGGGCATGCTGCTGATTTTCCTACTGTAGCGCACATATCGTAGTGCCAGCTGTAGTTCCGACCTAATACCAGACATGGGGGGTCACCCAATACTAGGATTATAACTCATTTAATATGGGTAAAGTGACAAATTCTAACAGACACAGTAAACACATAATAGCAGCAATAGTGCCTATATAATATGTAGAACAGAACAAGATTTGTACTATTTTATGACCACTGTGTCTGCTATTTTCTATGGGCAGTGAGCCCACAAAACACACTACAAAAACACAAACAAGAAAAAATAGTAAAATCAGTTACTATCGCTAGAGTGTAACGTTTTTCCCTAGTCACTTCTCAGTACAATGTTCTCTTGAAGGCTGAAACTAGAACTGAAAACTTAGACCAAACCTGTCGCAAGTTTTGTATCAACAAGACGCTGTCATAATGTACTTGAGTTAGGCTCCATAACCTAAATCTGTAGTACAGTTCTTTACTTTGAGCCAAAATGTCTGTTTGATGATCTCAGTGCACATGTACCTGCAGAGAAAACACTCTGACCATTATGGGAGCTAAATATAAGGGTATGCCAAATGCATGATCTCACGTGTACAATATGCTCAGTGACTCGATTGCACGATTGGGATAAATCCCAGGAAAGCAGATGAGGCGGTGGACTGGAATTGCACAATTGGATTTATTTTGACTGATGACAGAGTAGTAATATTGACATTAATTTCAATCTTTTCCATCATAAAACCATCTTTGTGTGCCAAATAATGTGCCAGGCTGTTCTATTGCTGACTTTGTAGAAAAATATTTTTTAACGTTCTAGTCAATGAAAGGGTTAAAAGAAATTGGTTTTTCTTTTTGCCATCAGTTTTTTTTATCTCATTATTTTTATTAATAGAGAATACACTTGTATCCATCCGTCTCACATTAATTAACCTCTATGGTTTTCGGTGATGGCCGTTATTAGACCAAAAGAAAACCTGTCATAACTGATTCTGACGGAGGCCCGATAAAAACCTGGAAACCACAGAAATATAGCAGGTTAAAAAAACAAGCAGGAACTGCATACCATCACTTGCTAGGATATGCTTGTCCTCTAGATGGAGCTGTCCCCTTATTTGATATGAAGACACTGCTTCGCTTTGGCCATAAATCAGTGAGTTACAATCAAAATTAAATATTTCATATAAATTCAGGTCATAGTGAAAGGTTAATTTGACATTTTCTATTATATCACATTTATATGGCACATCAAATGAATGCTTGTTTTTTCGAACTATTTTAAATATGTGATCTTACTCATGTAAGTGAGGTACAAATATATATAAATTGGAATGTTCACACAACAAAAGCCTAACAAAACACACATTTACTTGATTTCTCTTTCGGTTTAGCCTTAGTTCACCTGTGCTGTACGAGTGCACATTGTTTAAACTGATATTGTACTCCAGCAAATCAGTGAGTCTTTTATATTGCTAC